>NC_089867.1:20988322-21289822 GCF_036373705.1 Amia ocellicauda | reverse complement strand
TATACGAAAAACCCAGAACCGCTCCAGTTCGTATCAAGCATGCAAATGAAAAGATGCCAGTCCCCCTCTTTTGTACATATACAAAAATAATAAAACCCTCTAATGTACATAATAAATTCTTGCAGTCAAGGTCAAATGCATTAAAACGAGGGCAGCTATTATATAGTTTACAAGGCAGCATCCTGACAAAAGTGCCAAGTTCAATAGTCCATGTGGAGTTGTAAATTTTCCAGAAGAATGACTTCTCTGAAGGCCTGGGCAGCCGGGCGGCCTCCCCCACTAACCTTCGACCGACAGAAGCCAAACTGAAAGTGCGGCAGCGGCTCACAGCGAGGCGAGCGGCTGTGTGTGACCGCAGAGGCCTGCACCGCCCGGCCGCACACACCTGTGGCTTCACTCCACCCACTACAGCTACGGCGCACTCACACATCCAATATATAGTATTATTCAGTAACGTGTATGTTTAATTATCTGCATATTCTTCATTGATAATTAATTTACTAATATGAATAAAATGAAAATGACCAATTTAGTTTAATGTAGAGTAATTCTTATTGCATGTTTAGAATATAGAAAGCGACAGACTGACCTTGCCAAGATCATGACACCAATTATATGTTAAAAAGCAGACATTCAATTGTCATTCAATAGCAGACAGACAACACTGCCTGCTCTTTAAACATGTTCAATCATTTTTTGTCCCAGAGATGGTAAGTAAATACATGAAATCTGCAAATCGGGATCTCATTACCCTGTGCATCACTAAATAAATGCCAACAGGTGAGCAGACTTGGGAATTCGACATGATTCCTGCACAGAGAATGATGGGAACGGAGGCGAACAGGAAACTCAGGGATTTCTTTGGGCACAGAAGTAGAGTTTTTAAAAGTCCCTCGCCAATCATGCATGTCCTGCTTATTCCTTTTGCGACTGAGACTGAGATGTGAAAGTCTGAAGACATATTTCCTATAAATAGGACCTTTTTTCTTTAAGGTTTTTAATATCAAATTTCAAACAACAAACAGAAGACAACAACAAACAGGCTTCGGTCGCACATGGCTATCTTGTTCCATCAGTAACACTCAGGACAAAGGAGGAATGTTAGAGAAAAAATAAATGGGAGACTAATAGCTTTTTCAGAGAAGCAAGGGGAACACAATTATGTACCGTTTAGTGACTAATCTGCAAGCCTGGCCTAAGCCCCTGGAGACTCCCCGAGCCCAGCTCCGAATTCCAGCTCCGATAAGCGAGATGGAGGGGGGGGGCAGCCCTGCACTCTCCCGTTTTTTGGCTCTGAGATCTGAAGATACCTATCTCTCTGAGCAAACATTTTGTATGCGTCAGAAAATGTCCATGCCTCACGAAAACCCTTGTGCTGTCTCGACCATTTTTATTACCCATGACGAGCCAAATATAATTTTTCGGTGTATTTTACTTGCTTATTTATTTTTGCTCTCTGAATCGGGAGAACTACAACCAAACAGTGTACCTGACAACTCTAGTTTGTCGAACGCAGGCGAGAGAATTAGAAGCTGTAGCGGATCAAGATTTTCTACAAGACAGCTTAGTGGGGCTTACCTGTAACAGCACAGTGTGTGGGGATCACATTTTTTGTGCAGTATGCATGTCCTAATTTTGGAATTCACCACGGCACAATCTCTTGCTCTTAAAATGGTCTACTATCCTTTATTACAGTCATCAGTTAATCAGAAGCAAAGGAGGCATATTTCTGTAAATTAAACTGAAATCTGGGTTATTATTAATAAGAACACCTGGAAAAACTGTCACCTGCAATCCCCAAACATTTAAATATTAAACTGTCCTGTATTTTTAAAAACTGATCAAGTGAGGCTGCATTTGTAGGGCAATAATAATCAATATACTTTTCCACTTATTTTGATAATTATGACATTATGATTTAGTGTCTAATCCACCCACTGCTGACATTACTACCAGGCAGAAATTCAGTCGTGTGAATCATGAGCCCAGTTTTCATCAGAACCTCTATTTATTAAAGCCCAGGTGACGTTTAAAGTCTCAAGTATTTAAAATGAAAAACAGATTTCCAACTGATTCCTATTTCTTCTGGATGCAGGCTAGACAACATAATGGCTATCTGCGATGTTTTCAGACTTCAAGCTTACAGCTGACAATGATTTCCATATTACTAAAAGTTGTTTGAGGGAACTCAGTAACAGAAGGCATTAACCTGTCCTACCTACTTTTACTAATAATAACTAAAGATCTACTTTAAGCACATTTCACTCCAGTCTGGGTCTACTACAGATTTTTAAATACTATTTGAAATGTTTACCCTGATCACACTTGATATAAATCTGCTGTTATACATAAGGATAAACTCTTGATGATCAAACCATCACTGTTATTCATTTAGCATCATAAGTCTGACGTTTTGCTGGGCACAATTTAAAATTCTCCCATATGCATCCCCTAAGTAACATTACAAAGACAGATAACTAATTATCAACTGTACTACAAACGTCTAATTTTCGATCTAGCATCATCACATCTCCGATGCTTTACAATTTTTAAATGATTGCATAGAGGAGTCTTTTTACTTGCTTAGAATTCACAGAACCACTTCATTTTAATTCTAGCAAGAGATCTGGATACTTTTCTCCAGTTGTGTTTTACATGCCTAGGACTCAGGTCACGCTAAAGTTGGCCAACACCGCAAATTATACAACCAAATTAATAACTAAATAATCGACAAAAACACGTATTAGGCACTACCTGAGGCAGATTGCTCCTACATTGCCTCCGACGTTGAATGTACATTGATTAAAGGTACCCGCGCATTTCTACAGGAGCTGAATACACACATCTATTAATAAGAGATGCTGTACATCATAAAACACTCAGAGCGGCGATTGTGCATTAACTTTCATTAGACGTTCAATAAAACACACACATTGCAAACAAAGGCATCGTGTGTCCACAGCCAACACACAGCAGCTGACACAGGCAAGCGCTATAAATGCACAAGCTAACTAATAATCCGTTTTATCTGCATGCATATTCAAATTAAAAATCTGAAAATATCAGAAAGCATGCAATTACGGCATAGTGCAATTGTCTTATTGTTTTGCGCAGGCCAAAACTTACCAAGTTTAGCAGACTTTTAATGCAACGAATGCAATAATTATTTTTAAAAATCCAGGTTATTTTCTTAGTCAATTCAGATATGTATTGTTTTTATAGGATAAATTGTTACTTGGAAAAAATGAAAGTTTTATGTATTAAGTTATTTAGTCGGGAAACTAATGTATTAAATAAATAAACACATATTTGTAAAATTTCAAATCATGCGATATCTATAAAAAGGTCGACAACAGTTGCAGAGACGAGCTTTATATATCATATTAATATATTATAGTTTGTATTATTGATATTATTTAATTAATTTAGATTTGTATATCAGGAGTATATACATTTCGTATAACTATGTCTTAAAAAAGGTCTTCTTGTGTGCTAATCCAGTGCGCTAATTAGTGTAAATGACACTGTAATTAAGTGGCCTTAAATCAAAGAAAATTGTGCCTAATTACCCCAGTCTGTCGTTATTTATGTACACAACACACAGTCCAGGGTTTGGAGAGGTGGCGCAGGGGTCAGCCCAGAAAGGCTGTGTCCGCGGCGCGCAATAACGCACTGGCCATCAGCTGGAGAGATCAGAGCCGGAGAAGTTTGTTTAAAATACGGGCTAATGATGTTCATTCATCTTACCTTCCAGGTTTGGTGCCATGGATCCCTCGGGAAAAGCGCCGTCCTTCATATAAACCAGGAGCTCCTCCCCCACTTCAATATCCTTAATAGCTTTATAATAAATCTGGAAAAAACACAGTAGCAACGTTTTAATGTTACCATAAAGGTCTCTCTCCTGTTCTGCGTATATTGTATATCTGCGTATGCAGCTGATCAATCAAATTGCACAATTATTAAAGTATTTTCAGATGCAACAACACGAAGACACAGATACAATACCGCAAATGATACATAAATAAAGGACAGCTCAATTTCATTATAATTCATGTTCGTATAGCCTACGTTATGTATAGGCCTATGCTTTGTGCACATAGATATGTTGCATTTTGAGTTTGTGAAATGGATACATATATTTAATAAATAAAGAATAAAGAAGTAATGTTGAACCAATTTAAATAGTGTGTTTGACTATTAAGGAGTGCAACTCAAATTGTGTCCACAAATATGATCTTAAAACGTTTTTTATGTATTGCAATTTGCTAGAAAATATTCAACAAGCAACAGTAAACCAGACAATTTGCGCTCCGGTCTACGGTTTGTTTATGTATCGAGTCAGGTTAATTATATATAAACGAATATCTTATGTTAAATGAAGGTATGCGTTATATTACTTTAAGGTAAAGTGGATACAAAAATAATTGCCATGTAATCTAGTTGTGATATGTAATGTATGTAATATTATAACATACATAATATTATATAATTAATAGTAATATTATATAATAAATAAATAAATAAAACGGACTTTGCCGTTTTCTCCTTTTCATATAAGCAAAATTATTAAGCAGGTTGAAAAGCAATATTATTAATGAGAGCAAAGCCTGAGGAAGCTATGCGTTTTCATTTTGAACAGGAAAATTAAACATGTTTTGTATTTATTTAAGATGTAAAAAGATAATTCACAATTTGATTTGACACTTCAGATATGCAACATTATTTTCCCGCGAACCCTGTAAAAAACAACTAACATTTACAATTGTTTAAATGCCCCGTGATGCGACAATGCGCTAAACTGGATTGTCTGCTGCAGAAAATATCTACCGTTAAAAAAATGTAATACGCTGTTTCAAATAAAATACTCTGACATTGTAAAGCGAAAATAATTCCATCAAAACTTAAGTTACATTAATTGTTCAGCTGTAATTATCCGTGCAATACAGACGTGGACATATTTTGCACAAAAACAACGTTTCAAAAGGTCAAACATAATAACAGTAACAATCATCAACCACGCGTTTAAAGAAGAAGAAAATGGATTTGAGTGAGATGTCAGGAGTTTATGCATGTTTGCAATATTCTTCTTCATCTTTCATTTCAAAGGAACACAAATACAGCAGGTACTTTTTGAGGTGAGATTACGCGCATTAGCTTTATGGATTCAATTGGTGTTACAGATGATTGGAAAACAATCTTGACTGATGCAGGCTTTAAAAAGCCAACTCCGCCGCCATGCCTGACTTCATCAGCGCACAATTACCCCAGCGCCGCCAGTGAGCACAGGGGGGCGCTCCTCGCACACGTACAGACGCGCACTTGTCCACACATGGGACTATACAATAAAACACAAAACTCACATCTGAGAGAATTAAGACACCAACACTTTGCACTTCCTATAGCATGTGAATGCACACATCTGCAAATGTCCATGAAACCAGCACTCCAGATACAAGATTAAGTTAGTAATATTATAATCATCATCCTATTCATCATAAAGCACCACAAACAACCTGCACTCGCTCGTTTTTGTCCTGCACTGATTTATTCTGACCTTGTTTCTTTCCGTCAGCTGGGAAAGTTGGGAAAGTTGGGCGCTTGAGCGCAGCGCTTCCAGTGTCCGGAGCAGCTCTGTCCCGGCGGAGTTCACCACACAGCCCATGTTCGCGTCGCCGAGGCCGGCCTCCAGTCTAGTCGGCGCGGCGCGGCCGATGAGCGGCTCCTCTCTCATTAGCGCTCCCCTCTTGCCCCTCGCAGCCCGCGGAGTTAAGCGCCGGCCACTCCTCCCTCTTATCTCAACCGGGAGGACTGACTGATCTGCACCAGAGACCCCTCCCCGCATCGCCTATCCGCTCTGACCAGCAGATTCATCTCTTATTGACGTGAGAGTAGATCTTGCGTGATCAAATAGAGGTTTTTTCAGGGAAACATGCGCGATCAAATGTGTCCCCCCTCCCCAAAATAACTACACTGCGGGCTTTACACCAGAAACACCAAACCTTGCTTTGCACGGTGCGCTGCAGTTGATATTGTGAATTATAGCTGTACACCTGTTTTCATTTTGGTTTTTTGCCCTCCCCAGTCTGTGGTGGTTTTTCACAGTAACAGTCAACACGTTTTCTTATTATTATTATTGATTTAAACAATTGCGTAATAGCGCTTGTGCCCTTTCAAAATGATTGCTTACAGTTTAAGTTTCATTCAGTGGGCTTTTGCTAACATATTGTTTCCAGTTTAAGGTTTGCATATATTCTTACACAGGTGGTGCTCTCGTATTAAAACAGTTTATTTAATGCACAGATATTGACATAGATATTTAGTAAAATGCTCCATTCAAAGTATAAACAGATCATGAAATTTAAGGAAATATTTCTCCAAACACATATTGTACAGTTTCCTCTAGTTAATGTGCTGAAATTGCAATAGGGCAAAAAACATACCATTGATACAATTAATTTATCATTAGGAAATATCTACAGACATCTATATTTTCAATGTATTGTACAGATGTTATTTTTATTATTATTAATAATAAATGGTTGTAGATGTTGAGGGAACTCTTCTGAATAATACAAACAAGTGTGTTTTCCACCAGTTCAATGTTTATAAAATTGAACCTGTAATTTTATTATATTTGTATCTGTAATTGTATACTGTATATTGCACATTTTTCATGCTCTTTTATTTTGTAAGTCTCCCTGGATAAGGGCATCTGCTAAGAAATGTTATTAACTGAAGAAGTCCAGTCTAGTTACAAAAAAGACAAATCTGTCCCTTCTTTGCTGCACAGACTAATATAGTTTTATTACATTCCCTTTAAAAATATATAAATAATCAAACGTTTACAGGTTTAGCGTTATTTTTCCAATTTGAACTGGAGACAATTACATCTGTGATCATTCCCATTGACCAGATAGCCAAGTGATATTTGACTTTTGTTCAAAAAAATGCCTCAAAAGAGGAAAATCAAAACAAACCCTTGTCAGGTACTTGCACTACATTCAGACATTAGCCCTCCGGAAATAATGTAATTAAAATGAACCATTATGTTGTAGATTAAAATGCTTTACATTTTTAAGTAACAGAGTAAAACTAAAAATACAAAAGGAAAATGCTAAAACTGAGGAGGCTTAATACTCTGGATATTGGTGTATTATAGGTGTTTCAGTGAAAAAAACAAAGCTTGGTGCCTTTTTATTTGAGCTCAGTCAGCTCTTTCACAGAGTGTCTCAAGGTAGAAAGCTTTATAGCTCAGCATTATCACACTGACATTAAGGGGGGAGGAATGAAACATAAGCAAAAAGCTCCATCTTTTAGATTTCAGTTTATGCCTTATTCAGAGAGGACATTCATTAGGTTAGGACAATTAATCTACCACTCACAACTTCTATCAATCATTCCCGTCACGATAACAGAAGAGCGTTTTAATAGGCGGCTCAAGATTTTTGGGGGGAATCTCGTCCTTGCCGTCCATCTCAAAGTTTTGAGTGAATTCAAAGAGAAAACACAACCTCCTCCGAGTTAAGTGCTTTCAAGTGTCCGAGGCAGATGCATCATCCATCACTGCCAAAACACAACATAATCCCCCACTGTCCTTCACACACAACATCGAGGGCCCAGGGATCGCGTTTCCACACACAGCTCCTATTTATCCCCGAATGTGTGTTCAAAAGGAGGGAAGATCAAACGAGATCTCAGCTGTCCACTGGTGGCACAGCACACTGACACACTGAGGACCAGAGCGCTGGGAGTCGGACATCTCTGGACAGCAAAGATTAAGCTCCCTGTATAAGTGTATCACTATATAATTATTATTATTTTTAATGGCCTGTATTCTTTCTTCTATAAACTCCAATTGTGCAGGTAAAATCAAGCCTTCTGAGAATCTTGGTGCCTTTGGGTTCTGGTGTAAGACGCTCATTTCTTTTAGCAAATTAAAACTCTCCATCTCTCCAACACACAAGAAAGAAGTACCCTGCCCCCCCCATGCCTTCACACATGCTGCCTGCTGCGTTGTGCTCAAGTTCACAACAAAAGTGGTAAGTTAGTTAGACACTTCACTGTTAATTTTATCTATAAGCCACAAGCTGTTTCACTCGTTTAAAGAGTGCAGTGTTTCACGTGTTTGCGAATTAATATAAATAAAAAACGAATTACGGACATTCACATGCGAACTGATTCTGACACGCTACGCACAAACACGGGCAGCTCTGGCAAAGGAAGAGCGCAGGCGAATGGAGGCACTGTCCATGTTTCATCCCGGGTTCCTGCAGGACGTGCTCGGCACTTCTCTTGTTATGACAAACTGCTTAAGTGCATCTTGAGAAATTAAGGCTGTGGGGTTCAGAGGTCAATGGGGTTTGTGAATGGAGGGTCTATGGAGCAGAGCGAGTGAGAGAGCGCCGGCCTATCTGTGTTGTTTAAGGCCTTGCGGTTTCATCCTCAGGACTGTTCAGACTGTTTATAAGAGCTGCACATCTCCACAGCGCTGTTGTGAGTGAAACCAGTCCAACAGCAATATTTCCCACACTCTCGTTTCAGATACTTTTTTGCCACAGTAGTCGTTCTGATATTGTGTGGGGAAATCGAATCGCCACATTTCATTGCATTGTTTTCATGCAAGTAATTGAATATGCCACAATTATAATTTTAAGAAACTTTGCTTTATCTTTTCTTTTTAATACTTCTGCTGTTTTCAAACTGTAAACTGTAATTGTTCAATTATATCTTACGTAAAATCTCGGGTGCTTTAGGTTAAGTTAAAGTCAAATCATACACGACAAATTTAACTTTTCAATAAAAGTAAAATAATGTATCGATCAGTTCCACAATACAAATCTAATGCAGAGGGTGACTGGCTGTTGAATTTTAAAGTTGCACGTCTCCCCTGCTCCCAAACTACACTCTCCCACAAACTCATGCATAAGCAACGTACACTATTGCAGATGGCAAAGTACAAAATTCAATAAATTATGTATTTAATGTATTGTGTTCAGATTTTAAATAAAAAATAAGGTTTGGCTTTCAGGCTTCTGTACAAACAAAAAAATAACAAGTAGCCATTAAAGGTTGTGCACTACACATAAAGGGCTTTTCTACTTCAGTAAATAAATACGTTTAATAAAAGTGAATTTACAAGCACTTTGGGACATCATATATTCAGTGAAGATATTTTTTACCAGCTGAAAGTTTGCTTTATCCTGATTTCAGACCTTGCTGTAATCTTGTGTGACTCTGCAGCAGAAACCCTTAAAAAGAATGACTTATTGAGATGTGAAGTTGATCGCAGTCTGTTGATCTTTGAGATTTCACCAGCCCATGTTTTTCCCTTTCTGTGCGTGTTTGGCTAATGTATTAAGGGCTTACTTCAGAAATCCAGACTTACAACCAGCAGAAACAATCCGAGATACAATGGACAGACGAGCACAAAGAGCGTGGTGGGCCATCCCTTTGAAATCATCTACACAAAGACACAGAGAGCCACAGTTCGAGTCAAGCACTCCACTGGCTAGATAATGGAGCTCTTAACTGGGCCAGTGTCTTCTTACTTGCTTTGGTTTTAATATTTTGTAGGCCCTCGATAGGAAGACAACTTTTCAAAATATGTCAGTACAAAACCAAACTGAATAATCATTACAAACTCTGGGCGGACAGAGCTGTTCTACAGACTCTTCAGAGTGTAAGAGTGTAATAGTCACATACAGGCGTCTAGAACACAATAAATGCGGAATTACTTATGAATAACAAACGACGTTCTCTCCGAGTGATAACCGAAACAATACACATTCTTGGGACTCTCCCGTGAGGGCAATCTCTTCATGTCTATCCCTGTATCTCAGGGTACTAATCGATGATTGAGTCTAGCTTCCCAAAAGTGCTTTTATTTAATAGTCAGCAAACAGGACTTCCACAAAGGAGTCAAATAACTACAAGATAAGTGAAGGCCATTCTTTAATTTGTTTCTTTTATGAATCACTTCCTCTGCAGAGTACAGTAGGCAGCAGCTAGCAGAGGTACAATAGGACCATTCTGCTTTGCACCAATGGGGTGTGTGAACTGTTTGATTAAGTAGCCCTTTAGAGGAGAGCACTGTACACAGACTGTGACTCGAACACACACAGCTGAGCCCTGCTCTGTTGGGAGGAGACACCTTCTCAGCGTCGATGTGTGGTCCCCCCTTCTACCTTCCACTCGTCTTGTTAGATATTCAAACACTCCACGCCTAGCTCTGCATCAGAATCATGAAATGAAAGACTGCTCCTCACCTGGTCCTCGCTGAGGTGGCAAACTGTCAGGTTCTGTTCCTCGTAGGAAGGCGCGACCCGGACATATTTGAGCCAACTCCCGCTGCCGCCCAAGGTGGCATCCACGCAGAACTTCACATTGCCCAGATCGTCCACAATCTGCCGGGAGACACACAAAAACGAACACATGAGAGGCAGTCTAACAGGCTAAGTGACACACAAGACTTTGTCCAGAATTGTTTTGCTTCCCATTTGTTGGTGGTTTGGAGAGGTTGCAGTAAAAGATGTAGCTAGAATAAGCATCTCCTAACAAGGCTGTACAAATATATTGTTACTGTCTTTTTATTTGTTTTTACTAACGTTTTCTTTTGGCGAAACAGTGCATGTCAGATGTGCATTGTGGGTAATGTGTAAGAGCTGATGAAGGCAATGCTGGGACCTCTGCCCACATAAGAGCGTGTCGGCACAGAGGGGTAACAGGGGTAACTTTGTTAGATTACAAGAGATCTCAGCGTTGTCACTCCTCAGGAGCAGCTAGGAAGCTGGAAGAAGGTCCGACATGCAACTCCATTCACTTTTCATTCACAAAGTCTCTCTGCCTCTTTCTTTTTTTCCCCGGCACATATTTTATCGCTCTTTGTCACACTAAATGAACAACAGGTTGGAGGAAAGGGGACTTTGATTACAGAGTGCTGACAGATGAAGAGGAGGATGATTAAAACTTCTTCCCCCTGGACGGGAGTCGCTCTGTGGCCGAGGAGCGCACAACAAAGAGCTGGGCGGCCTGCTTATTAGATGCACCATGTGCTGTTAAATGCCCATTTTACAGCAGGAATGACTCGAGACGTCATCTTTAATTTCTATATTTGGATTTCCACACATTCTGCAATATAATGAATCTATATTATGTTGTGAGATATGTAGGGTTTGGGTACACATAATTTTATTAATACATTATATATACACACACACACACACACACACACACAGAAGTTACAGTAAGTGTTGTTTCTGTTTACATGTTATTTTTGCTCTAAAATTGGGACTAAAAATTGGACTATATTTTTAAAAACAAAACTCTAATTGTATTAAATTCCATGTCAGAAAAAAAAAACGTATGCATCTTTGCTATTACATAAAAATGACAATAAGATTCTTGCTAATAATAATAAGAGTATATATTTACAAATATGCCAGTTCCTTACAAATGCCTCTGTCTATGATATCTATTTTACTATTACTAGGTTACTATTTAATACTCCATTTCAAGCAAAGAATATGAGTCTTTTCCAAACTCTTCTCTTAGCTGTGGCACAGAGTTCAAATGCGATGCATGGAAGGAGTTACTCCAACGGTAATTAAAGTTGAAAATGTCCAGTCTCGGCTCTATGGACCTAATTTCTCATACTGCAGTGGCTGATATCAAGTGGAGATCCTCAGAAGGCAGGACAATGGAGATTCATGGGCACAGATTTTTCTAATTAAATGTAATGACAGGGAGTCGGCAATATCTAAAACTCTGGGTCTTTCTTCCCCATTATTACGTGTCAGGATTGGAAAGCTATAATGTTTTTTTTTTTTTTACAATCAGAGGTAATAAAAAAAAGGACTTAAAACTCACAGTAGACTGAATAACTGTAGATTTACAAAGTGTTTTTCTTTTATCATCCCACGGAGGAAGAGGAATATATTTCAAAGGAACTGCAAGTAAACAGTATAAAACCCCTGTCCTAAGGTGATTCAATCAACTAGAACAATCACAGTTTTCTTTAGGTTGAATCAGTGTTTCAAACTCTGAAAACATAACATAACATAACTGATTGATGAGTATAATTTATTTATTGAACTAAACAAATGGCCAAATAACATTGCTTCAAATTAAGGTGTTAATTTTGACTACAACTGTATCAAGAACATGCTTTATCCAATTAAACAATTAGTTCACTAAGACACTGTCATTACATTAAAAAACACAATCCACAAAATATTAAAAAGTGTCCATGCCTTATTTCTAGATTTATCAATTATTCTGAACACCAGACAAAACTTGTATCTACTGCAGTCAGATCAGCAATATCATCACACTGTGTTGCAATGGCAATGTGCATTACTCAACTTATTGTATGCATCTGCTTGGCTTCTTGATACTTGTACATCTCTTCAATATTAGCATTCCCTTTAGCATAATAAGTGTAAATACTTCAAACGCTTCTGACTACAACACTGTTCTTGAGATATTCATGGCCAGTGCTGCTTTACTTTTGTGGTTTATTTATATTTATTTATCTGCAGCTGAAACCAAGGACCTATTCACACATCTCTGTTGATAATACAGTCAAACCCACAGAATTACAAAAGCAAAACAAGTACAGTAAGCATTTATCTTGAAAGTAATTTGCAGGTGTTGAAGAATCCACTCACCCTTGTCTTGCTATGCTGTTATGCTATTTTTTCACTGACCATAATGGTAATTTGTGTTCATGCTAAAGAGAAAGAAGCCTTGAGGAGGAAAACCTGCCGCCAGTGTCACTGTGAGTCGGAGCCACCCCTCGGCACAGACCCTGATGTCTATAAGGGGTCTAGGGAGCAGAAAAACTCAAGTTTCCAGGAATCCCACAGAGGACTTAGGGGAAAGAAGGGAACACCCTACAGTAAGAGAACATTTTCATTATGATTTTTGTTATGGGTATGATTTATTTATTTGGCAAACGCCTTCATCCAAGGTGAATGAGGAGGTTTACAAGAGTAAGCTGTAGCCAACAGCACTCGAACAGAAAGGTTTCCAGCAAGAATACGGCACCATTCAAGCACTGGCATTGATGAAGCTCAGGTCTCTGAGAACTAAAGGATTTCGTTGTTAATCTGTCCATACAGCACTGACGGATATTCCCGGTCAGTAATAACTATATGCAAGAAATTATTATAAACAAATACATTAATTAATAAATAAACATGATCAGATTGCATCATCTCTAGGTTTATTATATGCATGAAGTAGAAACAAAAAACGGTGCTGGAATATTAAAATATTTAGAAATTCCATTTTGGAACAGAATAAAATACAGATAGATCACCGAGGAAAATCTAAGACATCCAAACACACATTTTAATTGGGTCTATATTCACATTTTCTGTTCGTAAAATTCAAATTCCACAAGTAACCATTCGTATTATGAAGAAATCCTACTTACATTTTCCATAATTTATTCGTTATGTATATATAAATGGTAACCAAAATCAGAAGCAGATTCTTTCTTTCTTTGCAAACTTGCTAATTTTTCTCACTTTTGTCATCGTTGCACCCACACCCTGTCATGTGTCGCCCCTCTATACGCGCGGGGGCTGCGTGTAATGGCTCAGCCACACTAGCTTTAATGCTGCGTACCCAACAGCTCTGTTTAGGAGTTGTGGGTAAACTGTAGATGAGGTGAGATGACACATAGCAAGCACAAAAAGGTCAGTGAAATGTGTTTTTTTTAATGTTTTTTCTATTTTGTATAATGCACAGTAACAAAATCATGTAGCACCTCACCAGATTTAACTAACCCCAACTGCAGAAAAATAACTTAACACTGTGGCAGCCCTCTGAAGTTTCGGCTCACGTTTCCGTTGTTTGTTTTTATAAACTTTCACAAATTGCTGTTAAAATAATCCACGTCTTTAAGAGCCAAATATTTGACTTTGGTCTTCAACTGTAAACTGAAAAACACCCAACTACACACACACCAACTTTCTTATTCTCGATGTGTCAATAGGAAGACAATTGATTAGCTTACAATAAATGATAAACAAATTAAATTCAATGTTTCTCTGTCACGAAGCTTGCAAGTGTACAACCTGAGCTTCAATTTCTAATATGAAAACAGCTGGAAAAAGAAATAAACTAGACGTGGAATAAATTCACCTTCTTTCAGGAAGCAAGGGAAGAGATACAACAGCGAACGGCTGTGCTTGTTCACTGCCCATTCACACAGAACATACAGGTACTGAGCGCAGACCTGTTAGCAGATGAGAAACAGTTTAGTTTGCGCTGAAAGGTGATGACTTCTGACTCGCCTCAATCACACAGCCGCACCTTCAGAGTTCGCTGAAGGCCTGTTTCCAGCCTAATTAGCTGCAGGCTGTGCTGGGTCTGCTAACACTCTATTTCCAGGCGTAGCAGTGATTTATAGCAGCTTAAATTAAGTGCAACAGAAAAAAACCCTGCTGTTTTGTTTATTTATTTGCTTTTTACTCTTCTTACGTCAGAGAAACACCTTTGTGGAAAACCAGTTGCACCTGTGAGCAATCATAAAAACTCTGCCATTCGGAGAGCAACGCAAGCTATGCGAGCACAACCCCTGCCACTCTCGTTCCCTCTCTCTCTCTCTGACGAAAACAAACTAGTGCTGTTTTAGGGTTAAAAAAAACTCACAGATGTGTTCTGGCATTTCTGAAATTGAGAATTGAGAGAGGTTATTAAAATAACCAGCTGAACAGAACTGGAGGATGCTGGGCTTGTATATTAGTTGTGTTGCCAGCCCACGACAAAGTGTACAGAACACTCACAAGAGGCAAGCAGCTATTTAGACTAAGGGTGTGTCTGCATTTAAAAGTAATTTATAAAGATTAATTTGGTTAGGCTTCATTAGCAGTCTACAGGTGAAGACATGACAGAGGTATAAAAGGGCTTGGCCAAAATGAGTAACTACCTTTGCTATAAAGACAGACATTGCAGTTATTCATTCTTCTAAGCTGTTCTGTGATAGATAAATGGAAAATATGACTTAGTACAAGAAAAGTGAAATAAAAAATGACAATCTTTAAAAACAGCATACACTTCATCTTAATTCATGCATAGAGGAGAAAATGTTCAGATTTAATTGTTGATTCTCTCCCAATTATACTTTTTCGTTTGGCTGTGTTTTGCTTTGAAAATGGGTCACGCGGGGGGGTGTGAACAACGGTTCTTGCACGTAGGCGGCGAGAGTGATATCGCGGGCGAGTGGGCATGCCGTTCAGACAGCGGGCCTTGTCTGAGGCGGCCGGCACTGGCAACTGTCAAGGCTGTGGCGGCGTAAACAGAGACCCCTGCTTCCACGCACAACACGGGCCCTCTGGCAGGCCCACTCTGCTGCCTGAGGCGGCTCCGTGAGATCTGTCAGGGAAGCTGTGACCTTCCCTCGCGGCGCTCACTGCAGAGAACACTGCTTAGCCTTTTCTATTCACTTCCACTGGGGTAAGAGCACGCATGAGGTGGGGCCATCTTGTGTTTACCTTAATGTGCAATTATTAGCCCGTACGGATTTTCCCTGGGCCGTTGCTTGATTAGAAGCAGGTCACACAACACGTCTAGCCAGGAGGCCATCCCCTTCAAAGCCTTGAATAATATACTTGTATCCGTGGACAGGAGGTTACAACCTTTACCTACAGAAGCTGATTCAATCGCGCACACTTTCACTCCACGATGTGTTTTGCTTCACGCCAGACAGCGTTTTCCCCTCGCTCGAGCCGGAGTGGCAGGAGATGGAAAAAAAAAAAAGGTAGAACGTCAGGAAGCGTGATAAAAAACGGGTCTGAATGAGACATATTTTATTCCCCTGAAGACAGACACTTTTCCTCCCACAGTGATAGCTGGGCTATGCACAGTCATTTCTGAACTAAACTAGTTCACAGACCACTTTCTGCCATTTCTGTGAAAGTGAGACGGTACCGAAATGAGCGCAGGATTCAATCCACATCAGTCTTTCAGGGATCTTAATTCGCTAAATGCTTCAACATATTGCTATCGTGTTCCAAACCACTTACTGTCTTTGTGTTTTGAAGGTTTATCATCCATTCCCCCTCAGCACTCAGTACAGTCATTTTCTGTGTGCTGAGACTTGATGCTGTCAAGTACTGGGTTTATAATGGGCCACTGGCATGTGGGTTAAAATACTGCTCTACATTATAGGTAAAAACAAAAGCACTTTGTCATGTTCTTATCTTGCGTTTAATCTGCAGGTTAAATCATGGTTGAAAAAGGTGCCTGGTGGTTTCCATGTGCAGCAGGCTGTGTGGGTGCCAGTGCACCCAGCAACACCTCACTGGTTCCTGTAAACCTAGGACTGAAGTGGTTATAAAAATCAAACCACAATGCGGAAACTTCACTTCAGATTTCACAGAGGTTAGGGAGAGGTAGGGGGTCAGGAGGTTGCACAAAGACACAACCATAAGTGTAACCTTACACCTTGAAAGTGGGGGCAGCGTTTTTCAGTTTCACCAGTTGTTAAGGTGTAACTCGCCTCGGTGAGCACAGGAAGCGAGCAGCGGTGAATGTTGCTGCGATGAAATGTGAGTATATCTCTGTTTTAAAGGTAAATACAGCAGCCATTTTACCTGCTGAGAAATAGTTCTGTTCAGATGCATTAGAAGATATTTGTGCTCGGGGGCTGGGTATTGTTTTGAACCGCGTGAGGTTCGTGAACTTGGCATCTTCAAAAATATAGGATGTCAAAACGTTTCCTTGTAAAGAGGCTCACGAACAAAAACAGGAAGGGTTCACAAACACTTATATAGAGAGAAGCCGAATACAATAGGTGCCTAGCAGCTAATGTAACAGGCTCTATCTCGTTTGTGTATTCGTATCCTGGGGAAGTGCAGAAAAAAACGCCTGTCAACGGATTCCTGGGTTTGCATTAAAGAGCAGCGTCAGATGATAACGTGTTTGTTTACTCCTGCTTTTCTGTGGGATTCGCTCTCACCACAACAAACACAAGTCTCCTGTCTGAGCAGCAAGTTGGATGGTTTAGTCTGCGTATCTTTGTGGATACTTACTCAGTAACACTTTGGCAGAAGTTGAATTATGGCTTTCTTTCTTGTGTAAAACAGGGCTACTTCGAAAGTGGAACACATTAATCTGATTCTAAACACCAGCAGCTGAAGCACTGAGAGAAAAATATAAAAAGAAAAGAAAACCAACACAAATCTATTCAGCTTTTGAGTTCTCTCCTCAGACCCGGAAATATGTAAACAACAAAACAAAAACAGACCCCAAAAATGTGTGCAATGAATCAAATATGCCGTTTCTCAATGCAGATTACAGGTTACGACATGTATGACACGTTTGGCAGTTAGTACCCGTGCATTAAAGTACTTCAGTGTGCGTGTCCATGTTCTGCCTGAGACAAAGAGCAGTGAGCAGCACTTGGCCGCAGCTAGAGGGCAGCCCTGCTTGAGAACTCCCTGTCTGCGCTGTCTGCGGAGAGAGCTGGGGAGATGTCAGCCTGCTGTCAAAATGCTTTGGAAATCAAAAAAAGCCCCGACACACTCCAATGACCCAAACCCAGAGCCCAAACCGTGATGCACACAGAAACATTTCGTACTTTAAAACTGCACTATGTCTTTATATGCTGGGCTGCATTGTAATTTACAGTATATAAATACTTTCACAAGACAGGCTATTCTATCCAGAGGCATTAGGGCGCCTTTTGATGCCACTGGCCATGAAACAGTAACTAAGGTCTGTCAAAAAGTTATTATATTTAAAAAACGCTACACATACAGCGGTGTACAAATAAATTAAACAAAGCAGCTTTTTGGTACGTTTATAATCCTTAACAGTTGGGCAGCTTAAGTCAAGAAAGGATCTTGTGAGAGGGTCAGTTTGTCAGTGGGTGTTTGCCTGCATGGGTCATCATGTAATTAGTTTTTCTGTGTGTTTTTTTTGCAGGGGGGGTGTTGGGACGTGGTGTAATGTGCAATCTCATCCAGCGCCTTGTTCCTGTCACCACACCATGCTACTGAAACTCATTACTGGGGCAGATGGACCAGAGCAGGGCCCAAACCTGGGCTGCCGCCTATACAACACAAAGTGGGATTAAAGACTGTGTTGTCAAGGTAAAAAATAAAAACACCGCCCTTAAACGATTCGCCCAGGCTCTCGACTCGCGCCCACTCCGCCGTGCCTTTCAGAAGCCCACTGCGAGCTGCTGCCTGGTTACAGCGCCGTCGCACACATGCAGCCATTCATTATCCTTTATCTACTGCAGAAGTAACCTATACCTCTGACACAGGATTTCCTGCTCACTTCATTACAGCGGCAGCAGTCATTGCTCCACATCAAACCCTCACACTTTAACTCCTTCAAGGTGCCCGCGTGCCGCTGCTGCCTCCCCGCGCTGGAGACACAACCGAGCAACCAACACGCAAAACGCGCAAAGCTTAGAGTGAGAACGAACAGAGACCTGTGGGTGAAAGAGTGATGGCACAGAAGGGCATGGAATAGATCCCAATAGATCATTTCCCCACGGCAAGTGTGGACAGTTGACATGGACAGTGGACAGGCCAAGGACAGACTGCACAGAGAAAGAATAATAAGAGTGGGCGACTCTGTAGAGTTCAATGAGTGATCGGTGCCAAAATCACGTCTGGAGTCGAGTTCCTCCTCATTAGGACACCCGTTTCTCTCACAGGGTCTCTCTCTCCGCCACCTCTCTCCTGGTCTGGGGCTCTGTTTCCGGCCGGCAGAGCGCTCAAGACTGTCCAATAAAGAGCATGATGCATAGCAGATACTGACTCCCGGCCTCCGGGTTGATGGATGGGGGCCTGCTGAGACAGTCCAGCCCCTGCCTATCGCAGGAGAGAGAGACAAGGGGGGTGGGGTTCTCCAATAATGCCTATTTCCAGGCAATTCCGCCTGACAGCTTTTGTCTGTTACAAAGATTACTGGGAGAGAAAGAAAAAAAAAAAAAGCCCCATTAATCATATTTTATTAACTTCAGCGGTCTCTGTTGGAGTGTGGACGATGTGGGGAATGAGGCCCAAAGAGGAGAAGCTCGGCCTCTCCAATAATTCTTGCACCCCACTAGTAGTATCAATAAAGCCAAGGCTACCGGTTGAATCTGGGCCTTCTGCTTCATGGAGTAGCTTTGCAATCAACACATTGTTTAACCGTCTCTTCCTGATGGGTTTGGAAGTCCACATATTCCAGTTTTCCCATGATTTAAACATGGCAGAGGAAACTCTTTATAAATGTCCAGAGAGGATTGTAGTAAAATTCAGACAGCACAATAAATGACACAACAAATGTAAATAAAAAGCGAGTCAGTGGGTTCAGACTCAACTGTTTACCAGATGGGGACAATTTCTTCACGACTTTGGGAAGCTGTTGGCTTTTGCTCTGACTGTGGCAGCGCCGTCAGTAACTCTGCCTGTTCACTCGTTCAGAGGGCGACGTTTCAACTGTTATCTCACGTGCGTAAAAACACAATCACGCCAAAACCAGCTCGTGCTTACTGTAACATCATGCTGGGTAAAAAACATAACACATACAAAACACACATGCTTTGCACACCCACAGTGCCAGTGAAAACTGAAAAACACAAGTGTGAAAAATTTAGAGCTTTCTCCACTTTTGTATTTGTGTTTGAAACTAGTTTATTTAAATACAAACCAATTATATTTAAATATATACACTACAAATGGTAGTTACTATAACAATAAATGTTTTTAGAAAAATGTATTATCTACCCTTATTTTTTTCCCATTTTAATGATCTATTATAACTATTATTTTATTCTTTCTAGTAAGCATTAAGGTCTAAAAAGAGTCTCTACACTATGACATCTTCAGGGCAACATGCTGCAGGTTTATGAGGTGTTTTACTGGGGTAGGAAGGTGGACAGTGTCTAAAATGGTGGAAATTTCTGTAATGAAGTATTTCTAACCGAATACAAATATTAATATATTCCATGATGGCCATCGTGACTAAATGTATTTATGTAGCGACATATATAAGCAGCCCTGTAAGCATGCCAGCACAGGGATTTACTGCCTGTTTCCTCTCTCTTAGTGATTATAACGAAAGAATATGACACAGGTGTGCTATTACAGACATTATTGTACGATTAGGCTTGTTTTGAAAAAATACATATGAATGCCAAACCTTTGAGGAGTAATAAAAGTTTATTGAGGAAAAAGCCTATATCCCACCTAGATGTTTTTTCGTATGTGAGTGTGTGTCAGTGTGTTAAATTGTGGGTTGTTTTCCTCCATAGCCATTCATAATTTTAGCTTTTCCTCCTTTTCTATCACAGGATCTGAATAATTAAAAAGCAGCCAGGTCTGGATCTCATAAAACCCCACATCTGGACTGTGTGGTGTTTGACGCGGACGTCTGAAAATGCGTCACTGCTGTTTTTGTGAAAGGGACTCTGCTGTCCATATTGTCACTGACTTGTGCCCAGGCCCGAGAGAGAGGGGAGAGAAAGTGTGCCCACACAAACACACGCGCTCAAAACCACACGCACTTACCCAACAATCCAACACACACACCCTCGCTTAATCCACGTCTAAAGAACAGTCGCATAAAACTCCACATACAGGCAGTGCAGCACAGAAGTTGCTTTGTAGTTGTTTGTGTTTTCGTTTAGCATTTCATTCAGATATTTGATATACAATCTGCTACGGACACAAAAATAAAGGTCAGTGACCGTCTGTGTTTTTGTTATATTGTAAACCTTAAAACTATAAACATCCTACATTTTCATGGAGCTCTGTGTGAAATTAGGATAGCAGGTACAAAGACACGGAAATGGCAGTTTTGATTTTGTGAATCACCAGACAATGGCCTGGCCGTAAAAGATAAGAATAATGACATAAAAAAAAAAAATACGAGCCGTTACAGAAACAAACTTACGGAGGCAAAGTGAGGGAAGAACAACATAATACGAGTCCAAGGACACCGAGTCTCTAAAGATGTATTTGTTTTCCAACACAAAAGGCATCAAAAAGCCCAAAACACAACATGCCCAGGAAGAAAAAAACAAAATCTGCAGAAAAGTCTCCTGTCCGTCGGAGTCTCCTCAGTGCTGTGCAGACGGCTGGCACATATTTGCTGAAATGTTTGACACCATTGGGCCCCCATTAGTGAGGCAGACAGATCCAATCTGCAGAATAGCAGCCTATTATGAGGGGGATTAAATGGAAATACAAGCTTGTTGGGGACAGAGGCTGAGAGATGAAGGTAGAGGGGCCATACATTTCGTTTAACCCTTTAGGCCCCGCTTTAACTTTAACTTGACAGCAGCAACCAACCTTGAATCTGCGGGGACAGTCCCACGTCTGTGCCCTCGTTCAGTACAGCCCTGTGTCTTTCCTTTGTCTCGTCCAGTGTACCCAATCGATGTGTGAAACAATCAGATGCAATCTTTTCTTTGTCTTAAAGTGTCTCAAAGGGCTTTACAATGAGACAATGACAGTGCTCCTATATAGGCTGAGCATAATCTTTGTACCCAGATTGTGAATATTTACCATCCATCTAGGTAGTGCATCAACTGCAAAGTACATGATTGTCCTAAGAAGTACATATTTCACGTTTCAAGGTAAAAATCCAGGTCACATTCACTGCACATAGACAAGACGTGTTGTACAAGACTGACTGAAACCAGCACGGGAACCACTTTCCTTCAATCGCGCAACTGACACCCACACCCGGCCCCCATCCCCCGCCAGCTCCCTGAAGTCACAGGATTTCTGTGGGTCAAACATCCACCAGTTTGTAGTCTGAACAGATTTAGTGGGAAAATTCCTTGTGCTGCTTTAGAAAAACTTATTTTTCAGACTGCGCCTCAATAATGAAACAATCAAGTGTGATTTATAGCTGGTCGTTAATGTGACTGAGGCATGGGCTGTTGTGTTATGTGTTTCTGGTTTACTAGCAGTCTTTGGAAGTAGGGTTTATTGCTGCACTTTATGATATGTATTTAAGGCAATTAGGGAGGAGATATATTGACTCATTAGACCAAAGCAGGTGCAGTGTAAACCTATATATATATATTTAAATATATATACAGGGGAGCCCCAAAACACCTTGAAACAGCAGACTACATATTTTCCTGTAAAGTCATGAAGCAGCAGTGACGGTTTGATCTGACTGCTGGGAAGGAATGTCCCTTGAAGAAAACATGCTGTGTGAAGACCCAAGTATACTGCAACGTCTGACACTTTGCCGCGTCGTTAACTTGTCCCGTTTGATCCCAACTTGTTGTCAACCTCTGCGATCGCTGGAGATCACTTTTGTGATTTGAAACAATCTTGATATCTTCCTATTACCCATGATGCTTGAGTTTTTAATCGCTGTAGTATCATACAAACATGCGAACCCTTACGTTGTCTTTTTGTAGACAACATTCAAAGGAAAGATCCTCCAAACCTACAAGTTCTGAACTCATTCAATTGCTAAACAATTGGGGAAATTAAGTTTTCTAGAAAAATGTGAAACAAAACAAGCTTTCTTTTCGTTGTAAGATCCCAACACAAGGTACAACTTGTCAATAACAACCTAAATAAAACAGGTTATCTTTAACCCCTACAGGTTGCTCAAAACATTCTCTTTTTCATTATTTGATTGTTCTCTTTGAAAGCAACAGGAAGCAAAATTAAAAAAAACATGTGAAATACACACTTAAACTTACCAAGGCGAGTGCAAGTGTCCTTCTTGGGAAAGTGTTAAACTGTGCTAAACTGCTGCCAAAAGTTTCCAGAGTAATGAGAGCTTGCAGACACTCTCTCGCTCTCTCTTTTGTTTTAAACATGTTTAAAACAGTGTTAAAAATGTTTTATGCATTAGGCTCAATGAAATTGATTTCTACTTAGTGAGTGAAAGATTTAATCCTGTGCAAAGGAATTCATTTTGTTTAAGTTTGTTATTTCCTCTCGGATATGCAAAAGCTTTTCATGCTCTGAAGATAAGTTACAGGTGATATTGATAAAACAGCAGGTAAAGCAGTCAGCTCATCATACAATGTACCCGGCAATGCCTTTAAATCCTGTAAACTGAAGAGAGCAAAACAAGAACTCATTAAACTGAACTGGACCATTTTAAACACACATTTTAAAGGAACTTGTGAATTTCCACTGATACGCAACTTTAACAATGCCTGTTACATGCGCCCTTATGAGGCAGATAAAGAGTCAAAACTATATTTAGTGTGTCTTACTGTAAGCACATCTTGCTGCCCAACACAGAACCAGCACGGACAAGGAAGACGAACAGGGCACAAGCCAGTGATTTGAAAGAGGAAGTCCCATTTGTAGATAAGGCGGAACATTCCACCAAAACCGTAACAGTGGTGCATTCGACTATTCAGGCCTTCTCACAATGGCTACAATAAAGATAAACTAAAAAAGAGTCTTTATGAGCTCGTAAAAGCCCTCTGCAGCCAGAGCCGCGGCCCTGACGGCACTGTGATGAAACCCGACCGGGAGAAAGTGCGGCTAGATCACAGGCCGATCGCCGTGACCCGTGAACACTCCCACTTCATTACTGGGATCCCTCGATGATCGCGGAGAGAGGGATACCTTCTGGGTGCCTATCCGTTTTCACTGAGTGTAACACAGCGGAGGAAAAACAAGCGAGCTGGAATTCCCATCTTGTGGACGGCTCTTAAAAGAGCAGCGCTAAGGGAGCGATGGAATACAGGGATGGGGCGTTTGGCGCTAGACCTCGGACAAAAACCCACTGTTAGCTAAAGCGGAGCAAAGGCCTCGACAGAAATAGAGCAAAAGATGATAACATGCAAAATCGTAGACATTTCAAACACGTGTGGTTATTTTGAGAGTTAGTGAACTGCTGGCTATTTGTTAGGTTTCAATTTCTGGTGATGGATCTTGAGATAAGTTTGGAAGTAAAATGTTTGTGATCATAAGCAGAGCTGCATCTAATCAGCATGAAATGTGCTTTATATTGGTGTGTTCAGGCCTTTCTGGCTACAAGCTTCTCACCAGGAAACCATAAATTAGAACAAGCCACCCTGCACAGCCTTCTTACATTACAATTCCAAATATTTATTTATTGCGATATGAAAATTAATTTCTAGAACTAAGAGGGTTAAGATCAATGTAAACAGCAACAACAATATATAGTCATGTGTGTGTGTATCCAGTATAAATTAAATACCTTAAATAGTGAATTAAAATGTAAATTAATATCTACTTGGACTGAAATCAAGTGCTTTAAATCACTCTTAAAAGCACATCCTTGCCAGGCCTAACAGCAAACAAAACCAGTACTAGGAAGTGTGTATTTACCTTTTAAACAACTTCGGATTAACTCGTTCTGTGCCTGCTTTATTTATGTCATTATGGGCAATTCACACTCTCCCACACTGGATTGGAAATTGGAGAACTGAGCACGCCTGTGACACTATATTATGAAAGCTTTTACCCCCTTTAAACAGGGCTTTTATTCCGTAAACGCGCCTCAGACGACGGAGCAAGGGACTGAATGTGCTCATTTTTCCAGTTGGTGAGTTACAAATGCAGCAGCAAAATCTTCCCTAATGTGAAAAGGAACCCTCTCTACATAAACAAACTGCCCAATAAACAGTCTGAGGGGTTCAGACACAGAGGGAGATCGTTTGTCAAGATCTTTGTCTTTTGTTTGCAATTATTACTAAACCAAAAACAGACAGCAGCATTTGAACTTCCAGATTCAATGTAAATGTACATTCTGCAGCATTCCTGCACTGTAACAAACTAAACGTTAGTAATCAAAAAGCAATTATGTCTAAGTGAGCTCAATTTTTCACATAAAATCCGTATTTAAAAGGGGTAAACATTTGCTCAGGAAATGTGTCACATTTGGAAATAGTTACACAAATAATGCCCCACAACATTTTGATGGCTTCCAACTGGAAATTACGGAGATATCTGTTTAATATCTGTTTATGAATTCTTCAAAGATTAATTATGAATTCTGTGCATTTGCTTCATTTACACAGATGCTGGTTAGAATGGATACCATTGATTGCGTCTTCTCAAATATTCCACTGGAATTCATAACAAACGCATAGCCAGTATTGGAAAGGGATACAATTGAAACCTTTTAAAGGAATCAGTCATGGAGAAGCGATTATATTGTATATCTGTGCATTCATTTTTTAGTGAATACAAAACAACCCTTTGAGATCTAAGACCTGTGCTCTTACAGTTTGTAAGTTTTGATTGTCTTGGCACAGCTGGCTTTAGAAATATCCACGTCAAACACAGTGTCAGCATAATGTGTGTGTTAATTTCCAATATACACGTTTTTTTTTTATCTTATGGGAAATTATCATGTTCATTAGCACTTGTTGGCCCTCACAGAAATTGCTGACAACTTAATATCACTGCTCTGTCTAAACCTAATTTAAAACAGGTCTTCAAGTTCAATACAAAGTAAGAAAAAGTGAAAAAAAAGCCATTGTAGAGGATATAAAAAAACAACCCCCCAAAAACAAAGAGATAGGGTACATTTTTCAGAGGATAATCACTCCTAACAGGTGGGACAGGGGATAGAAACTGGACCCCAGTTGTAACTGCAAATGAAGATTCGCTGCAGATGGTTCCAATAGCCTGCAAACGCAAGATCTGGTCGCTCTATTAAACCCTGGTGCTGTGAAATGCAAATTAATTTTATTTTTATGGGTTTCCTATTCGCAGCACACCGTTCCTTCAATATTGCTTTCAAATTCAAACCTCCTGCAGAACTTTATGCACACTCTGGCCTTTCAAAACAAGGGGGATTATTACTGCGAAGAGGAGAACGGCCTGACTGTCTTGGGTCTGCGGGGCAGATAAACCTGAACTCCACATGATTGGAAACAGATGATTCCCACTTGCTAATGGCTTCCAATGGTTGCTAACACATTATGCCACAATGAGCTTACAAATGCCGTAACAGAAATGTACACAAACTGTTTAGAAATTAATTAAAGTCACAATTTTCACCAACATCATTCTACTGAATATAGCAATGTTACATTTTGTCCTTTGATAATACAAAATAAATAAATACACCGAATTATTGCGTTCAATAAGCCCAATCTTCATTAGGTACGATGGGAATGTCTTACAGCATCTACTGCAGAGTCCACATCTGTTGCAGGTTGAAAGATTTCTTCTCCATAGTGAATCAGAAGATTACCCATAATTCCCTTTTCAGAAGCGTGTGTATTATCAATTTGCTCTTGGAGTCTGTACCGACAGAAAAGCCTTGTATTGTTAACGCCAGCTCCTAAAAAACACGCTGTAATTCGACAATGCACTCTGAATAGTGCTGATCCATACAGGAGGAAATCTGTTATTTTACGGTTTTGTGACCCATTGTTTAAACTGTACATTTTTATTTCCCGGCATCTGGATGAGATTCAAGCACTAACAATAAACCCATTGAGCTCCAATACCTCTGGGTTGATTCACATTAAGTGCCAATTTTTGCGCCTTCCCTATTCCTGTGCCTTTTTTCTTCTCCCACACTCTGTTGTTCGACGGTATATCAGAGCCGCGGCCTGCTCTAACGGCTGCTGTGATTTAATGCCGACCGATTGTTTCCAGTTTGATCCTAAAATATGTTTATGAGCCTCCCTGCCCTTAACCCCCGCCCCTGCCGTAACCTTAACCCTAACAATGACTCCCAGCCCCTGACACAGAGATAATGGATGCCCAGGAACGTACAACCACACACTGCCGAGCAGATATATTGGACAGGCTTTTAATTAAATCGCACATCTAATATAAGAGGCCAGGACCATATCCATTTGTTCTGTGTTTAACACAATATCGAGAGCATGTCAGTCAAGCAATGTGATGTGTATTAATTTACCTTTATATTGGGGTTAATATATGAGAGGTTTGGACCCCTGTTTGACAGTAATGGTTAATAGTGTGCATTAGGGTGATTGCAGTGAAAGCATTCAGTCACAGGCCTGCGATGTGAGGCTCACATCATCACATGTTCAAGCATTCACTGCTATTAAGAGCAGCGGGGAGCTACTGGCATAATCACTTGGTCTGAGGGAATAAAGAGAGGCGAGAAAGGCAGAAGCAAAGCAAGAAAAATAGGGCAGAGCAGTTGGAAAGAGAAAAAAAAAATGGCGGCTCAATAGAGAAGTGCGGTGAAGAGAAATGGCAATTCACCAGCCTGTATCTGTTAGTGTTCCTGCAAGGCACTTGTGTGTATAAACACTTTAACACCCGAGTGGGGTAAGTTTGATGACAAACCATTATTTTACAAAACAAAAATACAACGGAAACGCACTAGGGTGTAATTCCTATCATTTCCAGTCTGCAGGTAGCGGTTATTGAGAAGTGTTAGAGATTAGAAGAAATTCATCACAATAAGATTAGATAAATTAGTTAAAAGTTAAAAAACATCAGTTTATAACGATGGGTTAAAAAGAAAATTTTCACCCAATAAACTAATTCCTGTTAATATACTACGATAGCTTATGTTTTTAACTCAAGAGGAACATGAGTGGAGGAACAGGGTTTTATGCAAGAGAAAAACGTGTTTAAATGGAAGATTGACAGGTCTCAGATAACGTGAATATTTTAAATGTATACTCGATAAGAGGCCCATGCTTCTAGTCCATTTGTTTACCCAGATAATCTTTGACAGAAAAGATCAGGTGCAAAACAAACAACACCACGGAAAGAGAACACCACTAAAATGGTTTAAACCAGACTTTTTATTTTATTTTCTTGTATGTCCATAAACCACTTAAATGTCACAAAACTTCCGTGCTATCATTTCCCTGAGCCGTTTCCCTCTCAGGCCCTCCCTGCCTGGTCAAGGTGGACACAGAGGGGCGGGGAGGGGTTTAGTGGAAGAGTTTGTGTGTTATCGTGTCTTAGTTACTACTCTTTTTTTCCTCTGCCGTAGCCTGAAATATTCTCCAGTAGAGTGGAGCCAGAAGGGGATCAATTAGGCAAATAATCTGGGATGAATGGCAGAGTGTAGGAAAGCATAATAGGGTGTACCCGGGATCACACGACAGGAGCACAAAAGCAAGCGGGCTGCATGTTAAAGTACAGCGCAAAGAAAGGTGCTGTCAAAACACAGGGAGCGGGCCGCTGATGGGTTAATGTGACAGTAAGCAATGAAAGGATGTGTGAACGAGCGCTTACCTCCAGATCAGATAAGAGGGGACACAGAGTGTGGAGCCCGTCACTCTGGAACTGTTTGGACACACCGCTATCAATCACGAAACGAGCAGACACTCAACCGTCTTGTCAAAAACAGCACTGAGACCAGCCTCGTCTTATTGCCTTTTACACACGACATCAGAAACCAATCACATTCAAAGGAGACTTAAGCAAATAACTACTGCATAATTAACTATAAAATAATCCCTTCTTATTGTAGAGTAACTACACATTTTGGCCTTGAATTTTTAACCCTACAATTCAGAATGCTGTTGTTGATTTGTTTTTCTATTTCTATCCAGTTGTTCTTCAGTGTGTTCCAATGACAATCTTAGCTTTCATAAATAAAGTCCGACCAGAATAGGAAAGTTAATTTCTATCCGCATTCTGGTTCTATGGATACATATTTATTGATGTTTGAAGAAAAAAGTGGAAAAAACGAAACAAAAAACTACACATATAAAATGAAATCGCAATTATCAAAATTATCCTAAAGGAAGATTGGCAGTTAAAATTCAACAGAGATTTCTTTCAACTTTCCATGTGTTTTAATTGCATTCATAAATTCATACACTTCCACTTGAGCACAGACAAATCAGTGTACAGCAGTCCAGAGTGAAAAGGACCATGAAGCAAAACAGCCTTACAATACCTAATAGCTGATTGATAACTAATAAGTACTGTGTCAGAATATGAAGAGGTGAAGGTTGTTGTTTAAGAGTATTTTGCAGCAGTGTAATGAAATACCGAAGACAGAAAACCACAAACAAGACCAAGGAACAAGTAAGATCAAACTGCCACTAGAGGCGCTCTGTCACAAGAGAATTGCTTGATACTATTCTTCTTCACATTGCATTACAGTTTTGACAAACCATATGGCTTTTTGGATTTTGCCAAAATTAGGACAGTGAGTAGGAAAAAAACATCAACTATATCATATGTTTAGCATAGTACTGATCTTAAAAAATAAAAATAAAAATAGGATTATCACTGAATCATTTCTCCACAAACCCCAGAAATAAATAATGACCTTTTAAGACTATTGTAGATAATAGAAAGGAAGACATATTTAGCATTGCTTTAGAAGTTTGATGATTTCAAATGATTTCATCTAAGGAGGCACGAACCTGACCTCAGGTCCTTAGAACAACTCTGGGATGAACTGGAGCAGTAAATCAGGACCAGTCCACAGTGAGCGATCTCTCCCTGCCCTAGGAGCTGTGCTGCTGGAGGAAGAGTCCGCTCTTGCTCCGGTCATCTATCAAACGGACTGCAGCCGCCCGTAGGGTCAAGGGTGGGCCTACACCCTATTAAATGCATTAGGAACAGCTGCCATTTTTATGCTGCCTGTTGTACCGATAATTTTGGTTACAGTGTTTTAAAATGTATCAATTCTTCATATAAATACAGAGCATGAAACACAGGGTAATTGAGCTGGACGGCAAACGCAGGGTTGAATATGGGATAAAACAAAACATAATTGCATGTGACGCTAAACAGATTTAACTGCTTTGGCATCACACTGCCCTATCTAGAACTAAACTGTAAGGGAAAATGGTTTAAATGTGCTCCAGATAGCTTTACCCTTAAACGTACCTGGCAGAAAATGGTTCTCTAATTGATAATTTTCCTGGCATCAGACTATCGCAGCACACAGTACTATTGTGCCCTGAACACACTCTGCTGACTGCGTGGTTGTATTGTTTTTAATAAGCAAACTTTTTAGCCACTTGCATTTCAAAAGGTGAAAGGCTCTCAATGTTTATTGGGCTGATGTAAAAAGCAGAGGGGAATGCTTAGCAAACTTTACCTACAGACTAAAGCATACCAGCTAATGGCTCGATGAAAGCAGATTGATAATAAATAAAAGATAATACCGGTTCAGTTCAATGCCTTGCCATTTTCTTCTCCCTCTCTCGTAATCTCAGGCCCTGCGTCTGTCTGTGAGCGGAGCGTGTGATTGACAGTGCTGCCGTATGGATCTGAGAGTGGCTGGAAGCCCATGCTGCTAGCTGCGTGGTATTAGAATTTACAGGTTATCACACGGGCCACAACCCAGGCGTTGACCTCATTAACTAATGTGACCACATCAGCACCTTTGCAACTGTTACCACTTGTCATGTGTCAGGGCCCCGGCCTGCCGACATCCCCGAGGACACGGGGACCGAGCGCCTCGCGGGGACAGACTCCTCAGGATTACAGGGGACACGACACCGTCCCACAACACGGGACACAAGCAGAGATCTGGCCTCAGCATGTATACACACACGTTGTCTGTCCTGGATATATTTGTACATTACAAACACAGATGGACAGACAGTATACTAATTTAACATCAGCCCAATTTAACATTATTATTCTTTTATTACCAAGATAGCCATTGCTTCTGCTTTTTCAATACACTACAGGATAGATTAGAAAGTTAGGCAGAGGTACCTGCAAGGAATTTAATTCTTCAAAGAGCTGAGTTAATGGTTAATACGTTTTGTCTTCCCTCTCCAGAGACACGTTACATAAAGGCACAGCCAGCTGCCCCACATCCCCAGAAGGGTTAATCACACGGCACAGACACGCATCCCCATAGCCCGTCCAGGTTCACAGCTCCAGATGCCTGGATCAATGGCGTAATGGCGCGGGGGCAGCACTCTGTCCTCAGTGGCGAAAGGAGTTGTTCAACACTTAGGTTTTATTATTTATTATTGTTTATTGATTGCTCCCTACAAGTGCTTCCATAAATTCCATCTTTGCGAAATAAACAGCAAACACACTGTGCGCGTAATAATTGGACGTCGGTTACCAGGCTTTGCAGACACGGAGTGGGGGTGGGTGTGTGTGTGTCTCTTGGTGGTCAATTTTCCACAAGAAGCAGTTCAAAGCTCCCAGCTACAACAATGTGCCAGCTCTGAAGTCTCATACTGACAGAACGCAGCTGAATTGAAAATGCTGTTCAGAGCCGGCACAATAGCACCATGTTATTTATTTCTAATGCCGGGCCTTAAGATCTGACTCTGTCGCTGCAGACTGTATAAGCCGTGCGTTGACCCTAATTTGTTTTACACTCAGAGTCCTTGAAACACTATAAACAGCACTTTCTTGTTTCTCTTCAATGCACATCGAGGGGAAATGAGCAGCTTTCTCCCGTCCCTGGGCGATTCTGTAATGCTCAAAAGGCAAATAAAAAATAATAAAAAAGATAATTCAGTGATAGCAAATTGCTGCATTGCAACAGTAAGAGAGGCTTTTACTATGAGCTCTCTGAATGTATCCATAATAAAACGACTTGCCTGCCATGTATGAAAGTTTGTTTAGCTTGGTCTCACAGAAACAACAAAAGCTGAAGAACGCGTTCATCTGCGAATAGAATTGGGGGGGTCGGGGCGTTTGCATTGCTAATTTCGCTCCAATATCCCCTGCTCCTGCCATTCATCATTTTAAAAAATGGTCTCAACATTTGCATTATAAAAATGATATTATAAATAGAGAGACATTTCCCTCACCTGGTGCCATTAAAACACAACCTCTCTGACAAAAGACGACTGGAGGGGGTATTTGGAGTAAACAAGGGGAGGCCTTTCCTAATACACAAATTATTATTTCCCAGCACGTGCAATTCATCAGCACGCTAATTTCAGCTAACGTGCATATATGTAAATTAAAATTTAACAAACCGGTATGATTAATAGTGTGCAGCGGTGTATGGCTCTACGGTGAGCACAGCTCACTGGGGGCCCATAACTCCACGGCACTAATTAAAAAGGCATAACAAGATGGTGACTTATTACTGGCAACTCTGCCATTGTTAGCAAACAATACAGTCGGCACCATCCATCGCGTTTATTACATTTCCACGGCACAATCTGACAGTGGGGAGACATTGTGCCAGCCGATCGGGAGCGTTCTGTCCGTTTAGCGTTGGGCTGAACCATTACGTGTCACATAGGCGCCGGTTCCTAATGTTTTTGGATAACATTAAATAGTTGTGCGATGGATCAGAACCACGTACACAGCATAAAAGAATGCATGTGTTACAAATCCAATTTCCATTTAGATAACAGTAACCAAAAATAACAATGAAAAGTTTAAAACGTGTGCTAATGAGTCAACACTCTTATGGTTGCTGTCGAAGGAGGGCAGTGAGCCGTCCTCTCCAGTTTGTAGACACTTTTTGAATGTAATATACAGGCTGCATCAGTCTCCAATCCCCCCCCTCCGCCCTCCAGAAGGCCAGGCATTCAGATGCTGTAGATGATCCTTTTCCATTAGTGTCTATTTCAGTAGCTTGTACTCCTCTGGCTATTCATTTCATAAGAAGAGATCAAGCCATGTTCCCCCACTGATCTTTACAAAACACACACATCTCCCCAGCATCTCGTAACATTTACTTAATAATTTAACACTGGGCCACTGTCGATGGGATTTCCATAAAATAAAAAAATAAAAAAATGGAAGAAAACAACGGCAGGATCGATGGTGCAAAAAATTGGTTTATTGAGTGGCCCGTCTTTTATTTCCTCAAGACATAGATAAGAGAATGGTGTTTGCTGCCTTGCATACCATGTCGGAAGGGAGGGGGGGGAAAATGAAATTAGATTATTGATGTTAGTTGTCGGAAATAATTGCTCGGATTCTGTCGTGAGGAATGCGAAAGATGCTGACGGATTCACTGATCCGTGAACACTTGGCTTCTGAGCAGGTCCCGAAGTTGGGCCGTTATTGGAATTTAGTTTTTCACCCCCCCGAAGAGCCACAGGGGTGATGCTTACTCTATACGCCTGACAATTTTAACAAGACAAACAAAACACCTCATATTTTAACTCTTTGATTGACCTTTTAAATAATTAAAAAGAATTAAATGCGATGCATACAAAATGCTTTAGTCTTTAATGCTTTAATAATTTACAAATATTCACGTGTGCTTCAAATGTAAAGAGTACAGTCTAGCTTTAGTTTTTTTCCTGATTTTGATGTAGTATAAAATATGCAACCGCACAGTAAAAGAACAGCTAAAATAACAATATTAGAGGAATCTAGAGGAGTCTATTTTAACAACCAAGCAAATTTACAAAGGATGGGATATGATTAGAAATGTATTTTCATGCTTTAGAAAATACAGAACTACGCTGAGCTGATGGCATCACAAAAACTTCAAATCAATGATCAAAACGTAGATTTCTTTTATGGGTGGTTAAGAAATTAAATAATAAACAGATTATGTAAATTCAATGGAATTCAATGAAAGAAAGGAAGGAGAATGGTCAGCTAAATATTCTATTTATTCTAACATAATATCATATCTAGTAGAATATTCCCTAATATTCTAGAACTCATAACATATAACAAATATGCATTTTAATGGGTTTTCCAAAATCAAAGGACACTTTGGATTGTGAAGCGTGTTTGTGCCTGTGAGTGGCGGCTAAGCACAGACATTCAGAGTATGGGATTGTTCCCCAGTCACAAGGCCTGCGGTCACCTTAAAGGGATCACTCCTCCGGGTAAGAAAGTAGAGTCACAAGTACAGCATATGGAGACCCACCGCACAACACTGAGCCTGCACACTACTGACTGGATTAGGAGAAAAAAGAAGAAGAAGAAAAAAGGGGGGAAAAAAAGAAGAAAAGAATGTCTTTTTTTGTCTTGACATTTTGATCTCCTGCATCTAAAACCCTTTGGAATAAGCATTGCTTAAACCCCCTGATAGCAGAAGCCCCGGCTCATATGGAGTACTCTGGGCAAATCCAACTATAGTATGGAGGGTATCGCCAGCTTTGCCAGCATTTGCGTACAATAGCTAGTGTTGGGTGATTGAAATTCACTCCAGCTTGTCCCCGATCTGTCCTGAAACCGATACCTGCTGAGTAAAGATAGGACCTGACCCGCTGCCCTCGCTGCCTCCTCTCGGCTCTGCATTAGTGCAGCGTTTGAATGGAGTCTGTCTACGTCACACAGAGACTCGACTGACTCCTAATCAGATAGCTTTCCCACTTGCTGAATAGGCTGTCTCTGGCACGGTGTGTGGCATCAAACTGGCTCTTTTCATTCCACCGCCTTCAAACAGCGAGCCACTCAGATCTTTTTTTCCTTTCCTGCTCCGAACAAGAATTTATTATTTTTTTTCCCTTTTGCGCTTGACATTATAACAATAAAATGATAAAAGGGAACCATTTAGGTGTGTGTGGAAAAAGCGAGAACTCCCTGGCATCCCGTGGCACTTCAGTGATGAGACAAACGAAGGCCCTGCCAGCACAGCTTGTGGGAATACAGCACAGACATTTCACTTCCTTTTATCTTGACACCTTCACATTCGGTTCCTTCCACTGTCTCAACACCTGTGTCTTTCCCCCATTATCCTACCAGCCTGTACAACTATTAATTAATCTATCTTTACACCATCCACCTGTCTTGTTCCCTTTCTCCCTATCAAGATTTGTGTTTATTATTATTATTATTATTATTATTATTATTATTGTAAGGTTGAAATGGTGTAGAAATGTTTTCTTCATGGTTTAATGTTTGGAGTATCACCCTTTTTAAGTTTGAGCTTTGCTGGTTTTCAGCAATTGCGTTTCTCAAACGAGATCGGTGAACAATAAAGCTAGAGACAAAATGGGGAGACCGGATGTGTAAGAGAGGAAGACATAAACTCTATTATCCCTGTTTGTATTTTTGAATCCTATGAATCCATTTTTGAGTTTACATTATTTAACGATCCCTAACGTAAACTGTTCTCCATACGGTAAATACAATGCTACAATGCTAAAAGTGTAACAGAATCACTATTATATAAAATAAAGGTGTAAAAGAAGATTAGAATGGGATAAATCATCTGAAGGTGTAAGTCTAAACATGTACACAAGGAAGCAAGACCTTGTGCAGTTCTAACTCTCACTGACACTTTGGACCGGTCCCTTATTGCAGTGGTTTTCAAACTGGAGAACCCCCTGCCTTGCTGGTTTGTGTTCCAACCGAGGTCTTAATTGCTTAATTGAATCCTTAATTGAACTAACAAAGCAATACACCATTAAATTAAGTAATTAAGACCTCAGTTGGAACAAAAACTGTCAGGACAGGGGAACTCCGGGACCAAGTAGAAAATACTGCCGTTTAGGAAAGAAGTTGTGCATGTTTTTTTGAGCTGCAAAAACAAAATCAAAACCTTGATTGAAGACCATTGAACAGGGGCTTGAATCATCACAAGGAAACGGCAAAAACATCTGCTTTGGCCTTCATTATAATGCGTTGCGTGCCAAACGGCAGCCCACTGGCTATCCCAGTGTCCATGGCTCCACACAAAAGCTACAAAAATAAATTATATGATGTGTTTTTGGTTGAGGACAAATGAATGTGTTGGGTGAACACAGGTCTTGACAAGGCCCTCGGAGATGCCCTCAGCCTTACAGCTTTAATTTTATACCCCCAGAAGTGTTTCCTGTCTGTATCGGCTTACATGTAAAGAGCAGAATTGTAATCAGACCCCTGTGGTTGGCGATTGTCTCCTGTGGTGAATCTCATATTTTCAAGCTGACCGTTTTACTATGGAATCTGTAAAATAATTTGGGTTTCCCTCCTCCTCAGTCAGTGTGTGTCAATACACTGTCATCAAAGTGTCTCTGAGCGGTAACCCAAGACACACAGGGATCATCTTTAATGAGGGACATATCTCCCTCCGCTTCACTGGGACGGCATCAGGGCTCCCCCCACCAAGAAACAACAAACAAACAAACACTGGAAACAAGAGAACAATTAAATAATCTGATTTATGTCTACACACCAGGCAAATGTAAGTGTATTACTGTCAAAAATATTATATTGATGTTAAAAACGCATATTTAGCCTTGCAGTTATGCATTTGCTGTTAATTTCCCTAATTGTTCTGACTACAGATATTCCCTGCATCCCTATATGTTTGTTCTCCCCATTCCTCGTCTCCTTGCCTGCGTTTATTGACATTTTCTCCCCACTAACCTTCTCTTTTGCACTTAGTTTAATGTGGGCCCTCTTATCAGATGTACTCTGGGTTTGGAGTTTCACCGTCCCTTCTCCTGCCATTCTCCGCGTTATTCATTCCCTCTTCCTGTGCGCTGAAAGTCAAGCTTCCCTTTACAAAACCGCGTGCCCTTATCTTGGTGACCCCTTGACCCCGAGACATGGCGGCAGCCACAGACTGTTGGCTGTATTCTGTGCAGGGAGAGCGGCCCTGGCGCTCCCCGGTGGCTCTGGGGAGAGGGGTTATGGCTAGGGGGACAGAGGGGCCACAGGACACACCACAGGGGCCTTGAAGTGGGGCGGGATCACTGATCAAACCTGTGGTCTCATCTCTGAAACCCACAGGGGAGGAAGGTATTCATGTCACTGCATATTCACAAGATCAATACTGGTACAGCATATGTGATTAACTGTAAAATAACTTGTTTTTCCTGAGGGTTTTCATTGGGATGATCCACGTCAGACGAATCTCAAACATTCAACAGAGTGTGAACTTGCCCAGGCTGTCTCTCTTCTTTGGACAGTGCCCTGGTTCATCAATTCAGCATAAACCTGTCAGTTTGACTCCAGCAGGGTGTTACCAGATGTTGAAAAGTAATATGAAGGGACAGATTTAGGTGGCATGAGGTAAAATTGTATTTACAAATATATTTTCTTTGCCATATATTTCCATAAGCCACACTACAGAGTGAAAGATCTCAGGTGTCAGGTCTCAAGCTGAGTGCCTGTGCTGTGGTGCCGGTTCTGCCAGGTCCTGGTAGAGCTGGCCTGGAGAGGAGTGAGCTGGGTGTCTTCTCTGCCCCGCGGGGCTCCTGAAGCGGAGCGGGGGATCAGCCGTGCTGGGTGGGTGGTCAGCGCAGTCTGAGAGCTATCACTCGACCTCCACGGCCGAGAATTCAATCTGCCTCTGTCTGCAAAGCTCCTACATCATCACCTCGCTGATAGGAATCGAGCCGTGCCTGCCGTGTGGAAACGCGCGCTCCCCGCTCTTAAAGGGCCCCTCTCCTCTCTCCCGCGCTCTCAATGCTCTGCTTCCTGTCCTCTGTGCTGTACTCAGGCCAGCACCTCTTACTCACAATTAGTGCCTTCCCCCCTCAAACTCACCGATATCCACAATTAAAATGCACACGTGTCCCTTGAAACACGAGACTACACTTTGTGGAAGACATTATATCTGAGGTCTTTATGCCCCATTTAAGCAGTACTTTCTGTACTAGGAAACTGATTTCAGTGACTCACCAAGACCCGTGCGTTGAACAATATGTGCACCACGTCTCCCTACTCACACTGACTTAAAATGACTCAAACACAGAGGCATATACGAGGAGAGATAAGATCAGAACTGTTTTGACTCTCCGGATCAAGTAAGAGCCCTTTATGTGGTCTACACAAGGAACTGCCGGAGCGTGGAGCGGACGAGTCAGTCCTGATGGATGGAGACCGATTCACTGGGGTCCCTCATGCTTGGCGAAGGGGCAATAAAATATTTTAAAAAGCAGACATGCAAGATTGCCCTGATGGCCTCCTCTCCTTTCTTACACTCTCATAATCAGTTATCAGGAGGATGTCAACTAGCACTTTTTAATATATAGTTTAATCCTGATACTGTCAGGGTTCATCCTTCTTGCTTGCCTCTGTGCATCCCCGAGATATCATCATGCCTCTGTGTGCTCAGGAGAGAGACGTATCGAGTCATCTCCTATGATATTGGTTACGGGAGAGCACACAGCGAAGACACGTTGGTGACAAGGCAGAGCAAAAGGGGGTTGGCGTCCCCAGCGCAGTACGCCAGCTACAGGAAGATATTATTTGGCCTCTGACTCCCCGATCCCTTCATCCTTCAGATGGAATGTGTCCAGGATTGTGTTTCCGCTGCTCTAAGCATCCCTTTTGTCGTGGGCCTGCAGGTGCTCCTCAGTCCACATATCCCATATTCATATCCTGATTCTATTCCGATAGCTCACACGGTCCCCATGGACAACACCTGCTGCTGCAGCCACGGCACGGCAGACAATGGCTGTTGTTATGAGCCACATTCTTTTCCATCTCCACACGGGACACAATCAGACTGCCTGAGCTGCTTATTAAGGAACGAATGAGTGAAGTAATGGCTGGATTAACTTTTTAATTTAAAGCTTGTGTACCTTTTGTTGTTGTGTGTTGTGCGTACTCCTGTGCGTACATGAAGCGAAGTGTATTCTTGTCTCGCAGGTATAAACATGGGGCGGGGGGGAAGGAACAGAAGACGTTTCTTGGTAGATATCCGTTCCTTTCCCCATCCCCCCCAATTGGCTCGAAATGCAGATGAACTACAGCATATCTATTTTCAAATTGCACATTCCTGAACAATGATGCATGTGAATATAAGTGCCTGGCCAATCTCCTCGGGAATTATTTGCAGTTTCTCTGACAGAGGCTGTTGCTGCAGTCTGGGCACACTTTTCCTTTTCCTGTAGGATGAGGCAATGCCCCTCACCCAACCCAAATGGGCATCTGTCCTTCAGAAACGACGCAGTAGACGACTGATCTTGTCTGACGCATTTAAAAAAGCAAAAAAAAACCTCTCTGCAGTGGAATTCTGTAGTCAGCTGTTGGTGACTCAAGGTCTATTTACTTGTGATTAATGCTAACTACCCAATGCATAAAACATGGAAAGGTAAGTCTACTGTCTCTACTACACCACTGTAGTGATTGTAAATGTATATATGAAGAATAATTATGTGAGATATCAATTCATTTATGAAGAGAAGTCTGAAATTGCAGAGGACTAGGCCAAGGATATTGTCCAGTATGGTGAAAGTAGCCGTGTTCATTGTATGTATTAATCTGAAGTTATTTGGCCTTCTGGGTAAGAACCTGCAAAGGCACCTACGGTACTGACAGCGCTGGGTGCCACTGTGTGTAAATATGCTACAATTCGGTCATCACGAGGCTGCCTATAATCTAGCTTTCAATCTCCAGCTTTAGCAGGTTGTCTGAGCTGTGAGCCACAGGCTGGGCCTCTGGCGGAGGGTGGGGGGGAAGCGCGGGGGGGGCCTGGGAGCTAATTGAAAGCTGATTCCTGTCAGGAGCTCCTTTCTCCCGGAGACAGAAGGGACATTGTGCCCCTCGGAGTTTGAGTGTGGCCTTGGCTGCTGCCAGAAGACCACCTTTTTATCCCTGAGACAAAACAGAACCCCCCCCACCCACGAGAACCCCCCCCCCCGCCCACCCGCCTCCTCTTTCTGTTGGACCTCTCCCCAACTGATGAAAGGAGATATATTAGGCCGGTAATTCTGCAGAGGAGATAACCGTCAAACGGAATGAAAAACAGTGTCTATCTCCAGGGCTGGGGACTCAAACAATGTCAAAACTACAACTTTAGGACTCAATAGTTCTTGGCAGGCAGCTGCAGAGGCATACCACCCCCCCTCACAACCCATCCACACAAAATATTAGGATGCATTTCTCAGGAAGGTAAGCTGCAGCATAATCGCCCGGGGTCTCGCACATGAAGCCAAGGCATTTTTTTAAGGCATCACTCAGCTTTGTCTCTCCCAGGAGAGGTCTGCCTCTGAAGGGCCCCCTCGAACTTTGTCATCATTATTGACAAGACCCCCCACCCTCCACGTAACGACCCAGACGGCAGCCACCCGTGTCTGTCTGTATTTTGTTTTTCTGTTTGTCTTGACAATCTGCTTTCCCACATTGCAGGTTTTGTGTAGAAGTCTGCCTCTATTATATCACGAGAGCTCAGAGACAGGAACCCAATTAAGCCCGATTTGAAGGTCACGGCGTTCCTCGGAGATGCCATTGCTCTATTCTTCAGGTGCTCACGAGGTTACTGTTGCTTCTTTTTAAAGGATTTTGAGATGCATTGTGTGGGATTTCGAATTTTGCCTCTATAGCATCACTGGCACCTTTCTGAGGTTAACAGTGAAGAATAAGAAGAAGAGAAAAGACTTGGTTCTTTAGAGCATTATTCAAACATTTTATTATACAACTGAACCCAATTTGAACTACACAAGTATTTATCTTTGTGTTGCTCAACAATGATACTTCATTTTACCTGTATAAACACCACATCACTGATATATATATATATATATATAGAGAGAGAGAGAATTTATAAAACTAATCAAATCACTGAAAAACTGCCTTTTCAAAAAGCGGACTGAAAGAGCTTCCTAGCTGACAGCCTCGCTCTCGACATTGGCTTTTTGTTTTGCTCTTAACCGTACCTTCTGCTGCCAACGTCAGCCTTCCAGTCCAATAAAGCATTTTTGTTCTTTTCAATATCTATTTTGTAAATTGTGCTGAAATCAATGGGGGCTTATGGAAGGGTTATCATCTCAGTCAGGAGAGACAGGTTAATTTTTTCCAGCTGCATGGGGGTGAGGGGGGGGAATGACAGATTTACGCTGTCCTTAAACACACAAGACAGTCTGAACTGTGTGAATTGTCAGAAGGCCCTTGTTAGGAGGTTTCCTGTCGCTGGATAGCTCGGGAGGCCTTCTCTCGGAGCTGAGGAGAACCTCATTTTACTAACAATCAGCAGCAAGGTGGCATGTTTTAAAATGCCTTCCCGAAGTCTAAATGGGACAGCGTGATTAGCATTCACCCTACACTCGACGAGGTTTTAAAGCAGACTTCTCAATGCTGAAGTCAATTCAAAGCGAAGTGTGTGTCGGCCTGCGATCCTGCCCTTTGCCAGAGCAATGCGTTAGCGGTGAAATCCCTAAAACGGTGACTATTGAAATCTTAAATCTTCCCAGGGTCACATATGAAAGCATTCAGGAGGCTGAAAGAAAACCTTAATTTCCTTTTTTTTTTCCCCACGCTCTTATCTAAAATATTGAACACTCTGCAGTCTAGCGAAAAAGAAAAGGCGAGAAACGCAGTTATGAAGCAGATCCGTCTGATTGACTGCTACAGGACACGGAAGAAGACAAACGTTAGACTGTTCCATTCAAGACGACTGTATATGCGATTCTCCTGGAATTCTAACATGTGTTGGTGTTAAGGCAGAAGTCAAGTGCTTTACCATACTCCCATATGCTGAGATTTATAAAGTGTGGACTAATGTCTGACTGATGAAGACTGTTGGAAATAATTAAACATTTGCAACTGTTATAATTAACTTAATAATAATAATGATGAAATTATTATTAAGATTAGTAGCATTTATAGCAGTAGTAGACTATAGAGTTTGTATACATTATAAAATAATCAATGAAATAACTCTGTACTCCAATGCATCATCCTGCTGTTTTGACAAGAGAGACACAGAGGAGGAAATGTGACTCAAAAGCGTTGTGTCGGAGTCCAGGATCTTCCAGCCCAACTGGCAGAGTGTGTATATGAACTCACAATCCTTGGGTAAGAAGGGTCAAAACACCGGGGAGCTGAGACACCGTACTGGCGTCACTGTGATTAAAATCAATCAGTGAGAAATCCGAGGCCAATTTATAACACAGTTTGAAACGGGGCGCTTTTTTCAATAAAAAATATTAGGTCATTGCTGCTTAAACTCGATACCTCAGACACAGAGGACGGGCTGCTTGTAAACTTAACAAGATTCTGCTTGTTTCTTATTGAAAACTCCCGTCACTTTGGCATCACTTTATATTCCACATGCGTACGCATTCATTAGATTTTGCTGATCACATAACAAGCGCCAGAAAATGTGTCTCCCTTTTATTGCAGCCTTGCACAAATTATGGATTTATTTTCCACCTCCTATGTTTAACTGGTCCTTTGAAACCGGCAGACTGTTTTACAGGTTTCTGATCCAGAGCCAAAATATGAAAGATGCATTAATATATTCATATTTTCCCCCTTAAAAATACCTGTCTGGTGAAATTATAAGGGATCCGCTGGCAGCCGGGTCATGGTGTTTATTGAGACAGTCGTAAAAGAGCTGGGTTTCTGAGCGACACAGGTGTGTTAGACCACATGCTGTGCGGTTTCACTTTTATAAAAAAAACATTATTTTTCATCTGGGTCATTCGTTTTAAGGCAAGTGTTATTCCCCAGTGCTAAAGAATAAGTTACACCTCGCCCCTGCCGTGTTTCTTCCTGAATAACTACCATCGGTGTATTTATTTAAAAAAGAAATGAAATAAAATAAAACAACCCCTATTGTACAGGATATCAGCTCCAAAGTCTGGCTATTTGAATAGAAAACTAATAAAAAAGGGTCATATCAACAATTATTTCCACATCAGTCTTCCAAAGTTTGGTGTAGTAAGGAGGTGGAAAAGTAATTCAGTGATAATTTAGAAATGTTGAGACTAGATTTAAATTGAATTACCCATCTGCAGCTCAAGATTAAATAATAATAAACCAACATATACATAAATAAATAAAAGAAGTACAAAACAACTCAATACTCTTGAATTGTAAATTTTAAGGTATTGTGTACCTCAGCAACTAAAATTAAATATTTTTATGTGAGAAAAAAGTACAGTTAATAAAAACTAAAAAGAAAAGAAGAAAAATAAATGGATAAAATAAAAAAAACCTGACTATGATTAAGTCCCCAAAGAGCAGGGCTGGAGTGGGCGTGGGAGAACAGCAGACAAGGACGAGGGATAGTCCCAGAGGGAGAGGGAGAGAGAGAGGGAGACAGAGGGCGGGGAGCATCAGGGGGCTTCTTCCCTCTTCCCTCCACCCTGCCGTCTCTCGCAAAAGCAACCGATTGTTTTTCAAATTCTGTTTTCACAAGAAGCGCAAGAATGATCAGCTCCGGAGGAGAAGAAAATGATGTAACTCGAGTAAATCAACAGGCCATTTATTCCTGGCCCCCTCTCTCTAAGTGGGCATCTGCTTTTTCTTGGTGCTTTCATACGCCAGCGGAGACGTCAGAGGGACCTCATCTCACCAGCCCCACGCTCTCCCGTTCCCCTCTCCTTTGTAATCAAAATAAATAGAGACATAATGGCTTTTTACATCATGTCTGCTTAAAAGATCATACATTCTTTGTGTATTTAAATGGACTCCGTTTGCCTGCCTCATTTTCCTCTATAAACTTATTCAAGATGACATGGCCGGTACAGCTGGCTAATTCAGAGGACCTGTCTCATCAAAGCACTTCCTTCTGGCTTTGTATTTAAATTTGCAAACAATAAGTACGGCTCATTAGTATTTCATTGCTTTCTGCTCGTTAACTGGCTTTAATTTCCTTTCATTCCTTCTCAGGTACCTTGTTTGCTGTTCCAACAAACTGTTTATTTGGGAAGAAACCACACGTATTCCACTGAAAGTGACTAGATGCCCTAATCATAACTAATGGAACTTAAGTACATAATAAAATAAACAATAAAAGACAAATGTATTCTGGCAATGTAATGTCACTTTTATAGCTGGAGGCTACCCTGTGTGTTGATATGACTGTCATGGTACAATAACTGCAGTTTTATTATAGGACCAAAAAAAAACTGTCGTTGTAGACAATATAACTCTGTTACAATAGACCCCAGAGCAAGAAAAGGTCACGTGAACATGTGACTCGGATGAAGAATAAAGATAGTAGCTGTCAGCCTATAATGGGTCAATGGTAAAGGTCAACGTAGTGGTCAGCTGACCGACCCGGGTGTGAGATAAGGCCGCTTTGACCAGTGGGCCAGAAAGCAATTAGGATGACAATCTTCCCAAGACATGCAATTGTTTTATTTGTATGTTTTCACGAGGGAAAAGGCTGGAGAAGAAAACACATCCTGCAATATGCAACCTGAATCCTACCTCACTATTTCATTTCCACAAATTACAGTTAGTCGGAATGGCAGTGAGATGGAATCTGAACCGCAACACAAGTCGAGAAAAGGGCACCAAACTAACCCACATAATGTACAACTTTTAGTTATTTATTTAAAAAAAAATGAAAGAAGAAGAAAGAAGAAAGAAGGGAAAAAAAAAATGCTGGGGTATAATTTTCCGCAATCAGCCCCTGCTTGAAACAGCAATTACCCAAACTCTGCCCAGACTCCCCCAGTGTTACTCCTGGGATGAGGCCTGGGGTCTTAGTGGGTGGCAACCTTTCATCTACTCTTCAAGCTGGGCTTTATTGTGGGGATTTAAATTAGGGTTAGCTGCAATGAGCAAATTTGATAATTCCAGCTCAAATTGGTCAGAGCCGAATGCCAGCGCGCCGCTCCCTGCCCGTCTCGCGGATGCTCGCGCAAACCCCTGTTTACATTGTTTTGTATTAAGTGTTAACCGCTTGCATGTTTAAGGCAGGCTTTCGAGGGTAGGAAAGAATGCACACAGTTTGGTTTGGCTAACCCCGAGCTCCATCCTGCCGGGAGAGCGAGCGGAGCTGTCCGTCTCGACGCTCTCCGAGGGCTGGGAGGACACCTCTCTGGCCTGGAGTTTGAGGGGGCTCTTCACACCCACGCACACACACACCGACACAGAAACACACACACACACGAGCACACTGCATCCTCAAAGCAAGGAACAACATTTTATATACATCGAAAAAGTCAACAAACAGTGCAATTGGACTCTTTTCCTTACTGGAATGTCTCCAAAAAACACACACAAAAAAATACCGTAGTGTGCAGGAAAAAGCTTCAATGATAACACTGCTAACAACTTTTTTATGATACTTTAAAATATAATGATGATACGACTTAATTCTGTTATAGTTATTATTATTATTATTGTTAATTAAAAGTTTAAATTAACTGCTTCACTAATGAACACAATTTCAAAGACAGTCAGAGGTTAAAGTCAACGGCAGTGGGGAAAAATAACTTTTCTTCCTTGGGGCCTAAGCAAATATTGTGTTGTACCTTTTTTATTAATAAAAATATTATACTACAGTAGATGTAAATCAAAAGAAATCGAGCATGACTTGACACTTTCTAACGTAACGCTCTATACTTCAGCATGACAGTCCTGCAGAGGGGGATGATCCAGGTCTGAATTCCTCACAGGGGAAAAAAACAACAACTGAGGAACAGAGTAGGGTCTTTATCTGTGTGGTCTGGGCTCAGTTTTCCATAACTCTCCGATAGCTAAAAGCCAGGTCTTGTTCACTGTTCTGGGGGATAAAAGGACGCGTGAAGTTTGATATGGTCCCCTGAGATGCCATTTAAATCCACACATAGTTTTGTCCGAGGCTATAGTGTCATTTCCCTATAGCACAGCCCCCCGCCCCCGGAGAAGTTGCCCCTACCTATTTCCTCTCATCCCAATGATTTCTTCTTTTACTTCTCGCCGTCTTAGCCCTGCTCTGCTCCTTTTGTGTATTTTGGTCCTGTATTCTATGCTCTGTCTGTTTTCTCCTTTACTCCGGTATTGTAGCCATATTACATGGCGACCCGGTTCACACAGAGCCGGTCTGTATCACAGGATCCTGAATGCGTTCTGTTCACATGAAAGCTGTCTATAAAAACAGGATATGTAGGGTCTATCGCTTTACATCTTGTCTGCATTAAAACAGAAGACTGTTTTCTCACCAAATAGTTTCAATACGCGTCCAATAAAAACAATATAACCCGTCAAATATTACTATTTATTAAACTTACGGAATACAGAGTGTGGATTGTGTAAAAAAAAAAAAAAATCTAATCATGTGCCGTTTTTACAACTTTGGGAAGTTCAGTAGCCTTGTATTTAAGATTTAGAAAAATGTTTAAAGGTATTAAATGTAGGTCATTGAGAATATTTAACAAAGCAAAGCATTATTTAGAGAAACAGCAAAGGGAAATGTCCCAAATCGTGTGGGCTAATCTTTTTGCAGAGCTTAGACAGTGGGAAGCATACAGATTAAACTTTCTATGTCACCAAACATCACCATACAGACGATGCTTTGAGGACATGTTTGTCCTCATTTAAGGTGAAATGTACCCCTTTTTCTTTCTTTCTCAGGGGGAAATGCAACATATACTTCTGTTAAATAAATACACAAAACACACAGCGCCGAGTGGGATTTCTATCTAAACTCCACGCGTGTTTTCAATCCTTTACAAGTCCTCATAGGTTCATATAAAACATATATTAAGTTACACTGCGGAGAGCTGCTTATATTAAATTAAGCGTTTAGGTTTGTGTAGTCGCCTAGGCATTTCACAGCTCTCCACAGATGGCCACGAAAGCCAAGCAGCAGCAGCATTTCAAACCCATTCACAAGAACAATTAAATGAGCAATCAGCGGACGGCTCTAACAAGAGAACGACACAAAGACGTTTAACACCGGAGTGTGTGCTGTTAATCAAGTTTAGTGGGCACAGCGAACATTGTCTTGTGCGTGTCTGCGATAATGAATCCTGAAAAACAGCACTGCGTTCCAGAGTGTGACGGGTCTCTGAGGAATTCACACATCCACACACACCAAGCGCTGTAGTGGGTTCGATATAAAGAGACTATCCAACGACTTCCCCTAGAATAGCTGGTTTAATTTATTTGTTAAGGGATAGAATAATAAACCGATAAACCATTTCATATCAAGGTCATATTCATTCTATATTTTATAATTCCCTGGAATATCCTTGTTCATAGATTACAGACTAGCTTCCTTTCTCCTGTCATTTCTACATCAGCATCTGTCAATAACACCTTACTCATAAGCATGCATCAGTACAGTGTCATATCCCTTTCCTCAGTGCTGGTATGAAGCACTGTATGGAAACCGTTCTTATTAAACTGAAAACCGGACCAGAAGCAACACTAATATGAAGTTAGGAAAGGTAGCAAGCCATGTGAGATTGTTCACATGCAAATCACACAAGACAACAGTCACACAATACCTGCTCCTTACACACTCCTGAAGGAGGTGCTGGATGCCAAGAGTCCTGAGAAAACAGAAAGCGCCCATGGAAAGTATTTCTGGAGAGCACAGTGACAGAACATGCCTTCCCCGCAGCCATGGCCAACAGCTGAAAAGCCATACCTGTTCCTAGTTAAAAATATGAGGCGTCCCAAAATAAATATAAACTTTTGATACTCGTGGAATGACTACGGGGTCTTTAGAAGCAGAGAAGTCTAAAAATACAATGAGCGAATTCTACTTTCAATTTTAAACAGTTGGCATTTTTGCGGCGTTGGCCTATATGGTGGTTGGATGAAGTGGCAAACATCTCAACGCCATTGGAATGCTCTGGCGTACCACTGACTTCCTTTGAGAATGGATTGAAAATCACAACTGGCACCTGCTATGGCTGCATTTCTTAAAATATTTTGCTTCTCGAAAGGGGAAAAAACACTGGTGCATGGATAATTCAGTTACATTAATGCTTACTCATCTTTTATTCATATCTTTGACCATGGTTGAGCATGCTTACGAATAATTAATATGTATTTAATGCGATACACACAAAAACACACACACACACACACACACACACACACACACACACACACACACACACACGTAGCTAAACATGCATTGAGTAAATGTGAAAAAAAACACAAGATAGAAGCTCCTGCTCTGCCACATAAGTCAAAAGCAGTTCAAGACCCGTCTTTAAGGAGAAACAGACACCTCTCTGAAAACAGCTCACTGTTCTGTGCAGAGTCCATCACAAATCACGCTCACTGAAGGCTGTGAGTGAAGGCAACCCGCTGTCACAGTTTATGCCCGGGAACACCTAAACATTTCCATGCCAAAGACTGAAACTTTGTGCGGAAAAAGGGGGGGAAAGGTAGAGAGCAACAAGGAAGATTTAAAGAATGTGCCAGGAAAAACAGCATGCTATTTTCCTTGGCCAAACGGGCAGGGCAATATTGCTGTATTTTGATGATACGAACACAGTTTGGGAGCACAACCATTCCAGCGACTATGTCTTGCTTTCAGCGTTGGGCGGCTTCCAGAATGAATGTATTACAAGTGTTCCTGCTGTAAGATTATATTTGGGTTCCTCTAGGCTTGAGTCCAATTATTACTGGCAGTTAATACTTTTCACACCATTCACAGATCCCCTTACTCCTCCTAGCGTCTAGGGTTTTTGGCTGGGATCAGCAAATTTCAGTGGGTTTGAAAAAAACAAAACAAAATAGAAAGAATAGGAAGTGATTCAGTCTGCTGCAAGCGGAGGGCTCTGACACGGGACTCTGCAAATAAAACACAATTCTTCTGAGCAAAAAAAAGAGAGGGAAACGATGATGTTTGCTAAGTTTGGGCTAATGAGGCCATTAGCATTAAAAGAAACAAGAATACAGCAGCTCTTTGTGACAGATCACAGATTACATCTTGGAAACACATTAGACTATTAGATGCCAGGCCAGGGGTGTTTGTGAGAAAAGGAAACACAGATTAAGCACACTTTTTTGCGTAGAAAAAAATCCAAAAATTGACATATTTTACCTCTGTGTCAATCCGTACTCTGTTAATAATATTATCTCGACTTGCAACCAAAATCTAGTTTTTCCTGTGATAACCCTCGAGACCAATGGAAAACATATACTTCTTAATGTGTGTATTTATTTCCTTTAATGCATGGATTGCATTATTTTTAAATACACAGAAGTCCTTGTTCTGCATAAAGGACTGATCAGGGTCAAGCTAACAGAGAGGAAACAGGGAGCGTTAAGTACGCATACAGTGCTCTTATGAAATAGAAAAGTTGGATGAGGGCTGATCGCTGGCGGAGCCTCTATTAAACCATACAATCCTACTATTCTCTTCACGCCCTCTGCCCTCTCCTCAGAAACGAGACCTTCGCAAGCGGCCGAGAGAGGGAGGGAGAGGAAGAGGGGAGAGAGACACTTCGGGAAAAGTGTGAGTGACAGGCAGTAACAGAGCAGTGATTGTTTGAGCGATGATCTGGTTTTCATTAGCAGGGAAAAGAGATGGGTCCAATTTGTGAACCGGACCGCTGGCCTGCCTCTCCCAGAGTCGTGTTATATGTTGGCAGTTAAGTGATGTGGCAAGAGAGGTCTTTTCCGTTTTCCCAACAACAGAGTCTCAGTTGTTTTTGGTTAATAATTGCCCCGGCTATTACAACAGACACCCAAAATTATTCAACATGAGAAAACGCCTGCAACCCCGACCAGACAGGTCACATCAGGGATCAGCCCAGTCAACAGCTCAAGCTTCAAATTATTAAGTCCTGTATTGATTTATTATACAAAAGCCCTGCAGCTATGACACAATATCCCTATCTTGATTTACCCCAGGTCACCCACAGGGGACGTATAAACATATTTTGGGGTAGATGAGGGGGACGGGTTGGTTTGTTTTAAATTCATAATGCGATTGTTTTACACACATCTGATTCAGAATTTGTTTTACATTTTATTTTCACGGTTTTGTTAGGCAGTAGTAGAAAAAAATGAAACAATGTTAGAAAAACATGGGAAAAACTAGAAAATAAGAAAGACGACATTGTTAAGAAAGAGATGAACAACGTGGAGAGAATTCATAGTTGCGAGGAAGTGAGTCGTTTCTTGGTGATAGATGGGTGTGTGAGTAAGAATCAAAATACCCTGAACACCATGACAATCCAAAAAAGTGCTCTATATTAATATTTTCCCACCTCGCCGAATGATTTACAAATTCACAGTCACATGCAAAGAAATAAAGTAAATGCGGTAATGATTTATTTTTTTTCCGGGACACTTCAGGAGACACTTTTATTGTTTTCTTGTAGTCTCACAACAAACGCCAGGGCCAACGTTTGCGAGCTGTCAGGGGATTTCACGGAAAGTTATAAACAGTAGGATGTTATCGTCTTACGCACTGACAGCAGAGTGGGAATCCTCGCCTAAGTAAACAGGAACAGAGGTGGCAGTGTGAGCGAACTGGCCTGGGAATTGCAGAATGCAGCCCGGGCGATCTTACCTCCGCGCTGTTCCTCTGCCGTGCCAAACTGACCGTCACCGACAGACACAACTCAAAGACAGGGCCTACCGTTTGTAATCCGCCCTGACGTGCCTGGCAGCTGTGATATCTAAACCCTAGAATGAACTGCATGCCATTCGTAATACAGAAACAAACAACCGAACGTGAGAGTTCTTTTACACTGCAAGAGGCAGGAAAGAAATGAGTCATTGACCACTCTCGTCACATGACAAAGACATCACGCTGCATATTCAGTGTTTTGAAGTGATTATGCAGTGTTTTAATGGGGGGAAAGGACCCTCGGTACAAGTTAAATGCCTCAGTGTGGCGAGAACAGGCTTGCACAGTTACTCTCTGGTCTGTGCCTGCAGGCAAGTGAAACCAGCTACATAAAACAACGGCAACCCACACCGGCGTTCACACAGCTGAATGGAGAATGACCAGGGAACTGCCTTTAAGAGTGAAAACGCATAATTCATAATATACCCAAAAACTGCTGGAGAACCTCAGCAGAATGGACGACTGAAGAAAGCCACTCAGTCCCCTTAGAATAATACACACAACAATATAGTGCTTTCACACGTTTAACAGAAAAGAACAGACAGCATGTAGTTCATGCAATCAACAGAAAAGGAGAATTGCACTGATTTCTAACTACATTATTATTATAATGATTATAATTAATTTAAATACAATTAATAATAACAATAATTGAAGTGAATTGAAACGTTGAGATTTCACACTTTGGCATGACGTTTGTTTAGTTTAATTTTAATTTACACAGAACATGGAAAATCACAGTGAAATAAAAGAACAAAAGGTGATTGTGACAATGGAGCGCACTAGCTGTTTCTGTTGGTAACAACGTATTTTGCTTTGCAGGCCCTCAAGAAGAAGAACAACAGCAATGAAAATAATATAACAAAAAACAAACAGATACATAAAATCCCAAACAGATCACCTTGAAAAAAACTAATTTTGCAAACAACAATAGCATTTCCCGACTCAGCTAAAAATCTATTCCCCTGTGACCATTGGTTCATGGCCTCACACCTTCATCAGTTCAGCTGTGAAAAAATAATGGAATTATATTTACCAGCAAAGCATCAAAGTTCAGTGCGCCTGATAAGTTAGCTGTATACTTCGCCCCTGGCAATACAGTCATTCCTATTACTGCCATGTCCTGCTTCATAGATGGATGAATCTCTATAGAGATATCAATGCAACCTTCAGCCAGATATTATTACTAAAATCAATGTCCATGTCGAGACTGCTTTATTACAGTGAAAGGTAGAGCTTTTAGATGTAAATTTCAAATTGCAGACTTTGCACACTAGGATCTATGGATTGGAGGACCTACATTGTAAGGCAGTGAAAAAGCTTCAGCGAATTTCTCCTAACATTGTAACTACACACACAATACACTACTGTAAAAAAAGGTAGCACATCTTCAGCCACTTTAGTATTTGATAGAAATTAAATGTTAGAAGATTACTGAAAGATAATATTGATTTAAAATTGCAGTATTACTAAGACAACTTACACTGCCCTACACAAGTTCTATGTAAAACTGGAACAAAAAGGAAAACACACAACATCGCTATGAACCATGTACTGTATAATGCCACAGTCTGCCTATAAAGCTGTGCATTTATAAACAAGGTCAATATTGATTAGTCTCCTTCTTTCCAGAGGCTGGGAGGATGGGCACCTCACAAAAAGGGCAGGAGCGTTCCGCCAACGTTGTCCTGTCCCTGAAAACTCTCTTATTGAAACAGTGTTGAGTATAAGAACAAAGATCCCGCTCAGATCTGTTCATTACAGGCAGCCACCTCCTCCCCTCGGTGCTGCTCTGGGTGAAGGTTATGCCACTGACAGCCACGAGGAGCCCCTGTCAACACCTCCACGGACACTTTTTAACTCACGAGATAGAGGAGATCTAGAAGAACAACAACTCCTGAGCGTCTCTTCCTAGCCTTGTTAGCGAGGCACAGAAATACGATTTGTCTATCCTTGACAGTTAAAAGCAACAGAATGAAGGTCATGCTTTTGAAAGGAGTTGAGAAGCTGAATAATGACAACTGAAGAAAACACAATAACAATAATATAACTCTTCTGCAGGGTAGCACACGCGTGACCGTATCTCCCAGGCTGAAGCCTCGCGTATGCATTCCACAGAAGTCTATTTCCATCTCCCGTTTCATGCTGTTTAACTGTCGCAATTGTGTGTCCATGTGTCAGTCCATCCGGAGTCGGCCTACAGCACTAACGATATATACACGGCATACATGAAAGTATTCTTTGTTTCTTTTAGTACTTCAGTAAAAAGCGCACATTTCAGCTATTTTTGTTTCTTCTGTACAAATAAAGTTTTAGGTTCTTACATTCCCTGTGGGCAAATCATGGGCAAACTGCCCACCTCATACTAAATTAATTACACGGGCAATTAGCCCACAGTTTGCCCACAGGGAAAATCAAGCTCAAAATCGCAATAGCACTTTTTTTTTTTTTTTTTGAAAATAATATATATATATATATATCTTTTAAGACACTTAACAACATTATAATTCTTCGGAAAACGAGCATAAACGTCACTTTACGGCGATGAAATCAACCCCCACTCACGTAATGGAAATAATATATATATAAATGAGCTTTTGGGGTGAGTGCATGAGTTGTCGTCTCTCATGAAGTGCAGTAGGAGGCCTGGTAGTTTAGGAGCGCAGGACCCTCAGAGTGGACGGGGAAGGCAGCGGCTCCAGCAATGCAGTGGTATCTGTGCTGCGCTCCTCACAGCTGGGGCCGGTGAGGAAGCTCCTGTGAGCCCACGGCCTGCAAAACCGAGTCTGCTCCTCATAACCTCCCGAAGACAGTTAATAAGCCCCCTGATGAATGATCCTTATGGATTTCTGCACTGCTAATTTCCGTAACTATCACTGTTTGAAAGATAGCCGGCGGATTTAGGGTCCAGAAGGCCCCCTTGTCTTAGGAAAACACAAGAGCTGTATTATGTTATATAGAAAAAAAAATGTAGTGTCCCTTTTTTCCCCCCTGAAGTCGAATGTTGGAGAATAATTTGAAGCCATTACTATCAGAACAAATATTTTTCTGCGTAATTAGATACAAACACTATCTAGGACCGTATAAATCGGATACCTGCACAGTATCTTTTAAGGCCCATACGTTCGCGGATTGTTATATAATTTGAAATACTCGTGGCTGTTGAAAGCTTCCGTACAGATGCCCTAGCTGTAGTTTTTCTTTTCCCAATATAAGGCTGGCATGAGAACAAATGGCTCAAAACACAGTTATAGTTACAAAGAAAACATCAGCTTTAGGAATAAGTGAAACTCAGAATGAAAAGTGGAATTGATTTACATTTAGTGAAAAAATTAGATATCCAAACAAGGTCACTTCATGCAAACAAAAAGTCCACTAATACAAGACAACTTGAAATATATTCAACTGGGAAAATGTCACACACAAGTCAGCCTTATATGTAACCACAATAAACAACTATAAGAAATGCAACATGTCTATGTACATATATATAAACAGGCCCATGTGTCGCTAATATTACTGTAGATAACAGTAACCCGGTAATCTCTTTTTCAGATTTTTTTTTTTTTTGGACTTGCATTAATTAATTTGTCATCACTCACAGCCCCCCCACCCCTGTAGTGGTGGACACTCTCCACTGGAACCCAAGATGTGAAAGTACCTGCGCTGACACGGAGCCGGCCAACTTTCTGTCAGTGTGGAATGTAATTAGTAAGAATTAAGCAGCTCTCTGTAAAGGGAGGAGGTCAGGGAGAGCTGGCAGGGTCGAGCTGGGTCATTACCAAGCATTTTCTTCACAGTCGGGGTGAAAAGGTGTCATGTTTACCTTGCACTGTGGTCGGCTGGGCCCTCCACCCACCCCCATCGCCTTTCCCTTTCTGCCACAACAAGGTCTTCCTCTGGACACTTCAGCAACTGTTTTCAACTTTTTTTTCCACTCAGGAGATAAACGAAGAAGCACAAGATGATTTTGTTTTTGCCCCCTTTTAAAGAACCCTTCGTTTGCTGGTCGATTTGCTCCGTCCAGTGCTTAGATATTGGTATTAACAGATTCTAAACAGAAAATAAATTCTCCTGCTGTTACACGGAATTAAAAGTAGTGTGCGTCCACTCTTACAGTGAGGGAAAAAAGTATTTGATCCCCTGCTGATTTTGTATGTTTTCCCACTGACAAAGAAATGATCAGTCTATAATTTTAATGGTAGGTGTATTTTAACAGTGAGAGACAGAATAACAACAACAAAATCCAGAAAAACGCATTTCAAAAAAGTTATAAATTGATTTGCATGTTAATGAGGGAAATAAGTATTTGATCCCCTATCAATCAGCAAGATTTCTGGCTCCCAGGTGTCTTTTATACAGGTAACGAGCTGAGATTAGGAGCACTCTCTTAAAGGGAGTGCTCCTAATCTCAGCTCATTACCTGTATAAAAGACACCTCTCCACAGAAGCAATCAATCAATCAGATTCCAAACTCTCCACCATGGCCAAGACCAAAGAGCTGTCCAAAGATGTCAGGGACAAGATTGTAGACCTACACAAGGCTGGAATGGGCTACAAGACCATCGCCAAGCAGCTTGGTGAGAAGGTGACAACAGTTGGTGCGATTATTCGCAAATGGAAGAAACACAAAATAACTGTCAGTCTCCCTCGGTCTGGGGCTCCATGCAAGATCTCACCTCGTGGAGTTTCAATGATCATGAGAACGGTGAGGAATCAGCCCAGAACTACATGGGAGGAACTTGTTAATGATCTCAAGCCAGCTGGGACCATAGTCACCAAGAAAACAATTGGTAAAACACTACGCCATGAAGGACTGAAATTCTGCACCGCCCGCAAGGTCCCCGTGCTCAAGAAAGCACATGTACAGGCCCGTCTGAAGTTTGCCAATGAACATCTGAATGATTCAGAGGAGAACTGGGTGAAAGTGTTGTGGTCAGATGAGACCAAAATCGAGCTCTTTGGCATCAACTCAACTCGCCATGTTTGGAGGATGAGGAATGACCCCAAGAACAGCATCCCCACCGTCAAACATGGAGGTGGAAACATTATGCTTTGGGGGTGCTTTTCTGCTAAGGGGACAGGACAACTGCACCGCATCAAAGGGACGATGGACGGGGCCATGTACCGTCAAATCTTGGGTGAGAACCTCCTTCCCTCAGTCAGGGCATTGACAATGGGTCGTGGATGGGTATTCCAGCATGACAATGACCCAAAACACACAGCCAAGGCAACAAAGGAGTGGCTCAAGAAGAAGCACATTAAGGTCCTGGAGTGGCCTAGCCAGTCTCCAGACCTTAATCCCATAGAAAATCTGTGGAGGGAGCTGAAGGTTCGAGTTGCCAAACGTCAGCCTCGAAACCTTAATGACTTGGAGAGGATCTGCAAAGAGGAGTGGGACAAAATCCCTCCTGAGATGTGTGCAAACCTGGTGGCCAACTACAAGAAACGTCTGACCTCTGTGATTGCCAACAAGGGTTTTGCCACCAAGTACTAAGTCGAAGGGGTCAAATACTTATTTCCCTCATTAACATGCAAATCAATTTATAACTTTTTTGAAATGCGTTTTTCTGGATTTTTTTGTTGTTATTCTGTCTCTCACTGTTAAAATACACCTACCATTAAAATTATAGACTGATCATTTCTTTGTCAGTGGGCAAACGTACAGAATCAGCAGGGGATCAAATACTTTTTTCCCCTCACTGTATGTATCAGCAATTATATTGTCTCCTCTCTGTCCAACACTGCCACTGTCTTGACTGACTTGTATGCACCGATGCCAACTTGTGTGTTGACTGGTCACTATTTTATATACAATGGGTCGGATATGATGCCTTACATCTCTCTGATTTGGAATGTCAGGACTTTCAATTCCAGAATGGAATGAGAAGTTTTTCTTGGGTCTTGAATTTTCCTTATGTTGTATTAAGTGCAAATCCTAAAACACAGAGGGAACATGAAGCAACTCAGAGCCATTGAGAAACCCTCCGGGGGATACAAGCAAAACTTGAACTTGTCAGGTACTGGGGAGAGCTCTGTTTGACTAGCACTCGCACTGCATGTATCAAATATTCACCGCAATATAAATGACATGAAATAATAAGGACCTGGCAAAGTGGGGAGAGTTTTTAAACCTCACGACAGACTACATTGCGTCTTACTTTACTGTCTCGGTTACTGTGCTGCAGCTGTTTTTTTATCGAATGTATGTGAAGGGGGATTTCAGACGCACGTGAATGTGATATCCACATGGGTGTGAGGAGACCCTTCTTCCTGGTCTCAGGCGGTGTGATCGTCACATCACGACTGCATGTTCTGCGATACAACGGCCATGCTGTTCGAAAAGCCCAAGAGTGGGAATTCTGGAATTGAGGGCTTTCATTAAATGGGAGACTTCCTATACTGTTAAAATAAACATTTTGGTCCTTTACTCTTTCTTTCTCCTTCAGTTGCCAACTACTGTACTTCACTGGACGACTCAGGACAGGATCAAAGACTCGACACGCTGCTAAAACCTGCATTAAAGGCAATACTTTGTTGCAATGTTTGTTTTGGGGTTTTCTAGACATTGCAGATCTTCGTTACTGCATCGCCGTGGGTGCCCAGTTAATGCACGGTGTATATGAAAACACCCGAGTGTGTGACAAGAGAGGAATATACATTGCTCCTTATTGTACAGTACAGTCTCAGAAAAATAAAAAAGCTTCTCCTGCACACAGGCAGTTAAACTCTTGTAAGCTGAGAGGAGGTTTACAAGACTCTCTGACTCCAATGAAGCATGTAAACAAATAATGAAACAAGGCTAACATGATCCATATGGCAAACCTACTGTCCCCATGTTCCCAATACCCCAGTCATTCGAGCAAGTCCGCATTTCTGCGCCGGCTTAGACGCTGAGGAGCGCATAACAGATTTCCTTTTTCATTCGTTTGATAAAACAGACACATGCATTTGCCAGGTAATGGATTCCCCTTGTAGTCTGCTTGTTCTCCACCGACCTTGTGTTTTTATTATATTGATTTACCATTAATATCTTTCACAACTCTGTCTTTTCCAGTGGGTGGAAACACATATTTATAATGGGTTAGAATTAACTAGTTTAAAGTGGGGAACATCACCTTTGAGATACACAGGGTGAGGTCTCGGAAAGCTAAATCTGATGATAAAATCAATAGAAAGTGAGACAGGACCATAGATTATCACATCTTGCAGATTAACACATCTCTCCCCACATATATGCATTTATCTATATAAATAATGTATTACAAACCTGTCTACTACGAGATTCAGTCTCTTCACTCTTTTTCTAATTAATTCTGTTGGACTGAGTGTTTCGAGTGTGTGTGTGTGCTAGTTTTAAAAGGGTCTTCTGAGATTTAAGGCAAAATCCTGTGTGTGGTTTAGATTAAGTGTGTTTTTTAATAAACACGTCTGTTACAGAAAGCGCTAGCCACTTAAAATGGGCATTTTCCAAGTGATTTGTGAGCTACCAAACTGCTGGACATTATTCCAATTAGGAAGTGTAAGCGTTACGAGATCTGGCAAACCGAAAGGCAAATAAAATACCTACGATGTAAAATAAATGGGAATGATTTTCCTGGTAATGCCGAGTCTTCTTCGATGCTTAAATACTTTAAATCAGGCCTTTTCCAGTACATATTAAACACCGCACTTTGAGAGATAGTTGTATTTTCATATTCCCTACAGGTTAGAATTTACAGTTAAGAGCGGTTGTTCATTTGTTTTATCTGAATGTATTATTTATCTGAACAGCATTAGTATAAAACAAACAAACAAACAAAAAAATGTAAACATTACAGCCCTGACTATGAACAACTCACTGAATATTTATTAAAACTGAAAAAGCCTGTGCACAGTTTCCAATCCGTGACATTTCAAGATTTTATTTTCCCTTTCTAAGGTTGTTTCTCAATTTTGCCCCCATATCCCAGCATTGTTTCACAGTTATTTTTAAGCACAGACTGTCGTAACCTTTGTGTCACACTGGCCCAATTACAGACACGAGGGCTGGGCTGTGAAGTACTGAAGCACAATGAAAGAAAGAGGAGAAAAAAAAACCCAGAGTGAACAAAAAAGGTCAATTAATCTGAAGAGGAGGCCAGCATATATGCCTGGCAAGGTCACGGCAGCCCGTTTTAAGGGATGTGCTGTCTGGAAAGAGTCTTTTCTGGCAGCGGGAATATTAAAGCCAGCCCGTCGGAGCTGGCGGAGGTGTAACAGGGTGTCACATGGATACCGTCTATTAAATGAAGATATATCTCTCGCAGGGGGTTACTGCACCTTTAAGACATCCCGAAATGTAGCAGCCAGCGTTGCCCACATCTGCTTTCCATTACCTACACGACTTACAATTTTTTTGGTATCTGTATTGACTTGATTCAATTACTAGCACCACTGTGAGGGAACATTACCCCGGGGGAAAGGGGGAAGGCAAATGCATCGCCGCTCCTGGGTTCTGCTGTAGGATCCGGACAAGATTTACATAAAGACTGCTGACTTTGTCACTTTGACCAAAAAATCCTATAATTGGCTTTTTTTTTTTTTCCTCCCTCAAAAAAATAATAAATATGACATTTACATTTTAATAGTTCTGCACTGACAAAGGTGAAAGGTCAGGCGAATGTGTTCAATTTATCGAATTGTTGTTTTCGTTTCACCCTCCAGTAAATACCCTTTTAATTGCTTAATAACTTTTTTTTTTGGTCGTACATTCCCGACAAGTATTGTGCATACTCTGTGGATCTACTGTATCAATCTTTCAGCGTGTTCTCAGGGAAGAGGAGAATAAGGAAACGGTTTAGACGTGATATTTGGGGCTGGGAGGATTTCCCTTTCAATTACAGTTCAGGACAATCGCACAATATCTCACTGAATGACACGTGAAGTCAAGTTTAACTGGCATAGGATCACATTCAGTTTCCTGCCCCCGAACATAGCCATCTGTAATGTGCTGTTAAATGCTTTCACTGTACACTGTGTACTATTGGTTAAAAGAGTGAATGTCAGACACAGGTTACAAGAAAAGTGGTGTATGCATGAAACTAAATAAAACAGAGGCGTAACAAATCTCTTAACTCCTTGATTATCAAATGGAAATACAAAGTTACTCTTTAAACAGTTAAAAATACTGCCTTGCTACATGTATAACTGTGAATATACAAATACAGGTGGTTATAGCGATGTTCATTCATTTCTATTTGGGAAATAAGACTAAACTGTCTGGATATTGTGTAACGCAGATGTTTGAACGCACAGTGGTCTGTGTAATAAGCTACTGATCTCTTGATTCTGCTTATCAGATCAATCACGGCTAATGCATTCATTTTAGTGCTCGTCTCATCACATAGCTTTAAGCTCGGTTAACATGCACACATATCTGATTTTATTAGCTCCCTAATGGGTTGCATATGTGAAGATAGCACTGCAACACATCACACATAAATCATTTATTTCCAAGTCAGATAAGTATGTGTCTCAGTGAAGCATGGACACGTTAGTGAGCGCAGTCAGAAAGGTGAAACTCTAGTACACAGAGGATGACACTGGCTGTGTTCAGAGCAAACGTCTGCAGTCAAATCCTCCGTGGCTCAGCTGATGTTGGCGGGTATATGATGGCTTGCTGACTGGCACTGTTGTGGTTAAGGGGTTAAAAAAAAACAAAAAACATTTTCTTGTTTTTCTTCCCCCCAAAATCGGATCGTCTTGAGTTAACCACAAATGCAGAACATGCCATAGAACATTTCGACATTCGGAGAGCTGGAAGGTTTCCCAAAAATTCCACAGCCGCTGATAGCGCAGTAAAAAGTGGGATTCAAGCAGCGCGCTCTACTGTAAGGGTTCCAGCAAGAGTCTCTGGCCAGCAGGGGTCCCGGGATTATTAAAACACAGAAATCAAATATTCCTTTCACTCACTCTCGATGAATAGCAACTGGGCTTCAACGCGAACAACACACACGATACTGAGCAATTGCAGAATCTAATCTTGTTCAACATTTACAGTGAAACAGTAGCAGTAAGCAATATTTATGCATATAATGACTCCAATTCATATAACCTAGCTACTTCTGTAAATGCCTTGTTATCACTGAGAGTTGCATTCCTATACAATTTCTAATTCATGCGTGTCATTATGTTTACAAATTCATGTGACATTAAAAGCAACATATCTGCATGTAATATATACATAAAAAGTGTTTATATTTCTCTAAAATATTTAAAATATAATTGATAGGAAACACACTTTGCAGGAAAAAACATCAACTAACTTGCAAAATAAATGAAATGCATTCAATAGAGTATCTAAGAGTTCCTATTTCACATGACAGTCTGCATTCAATTTAACAAAGCTGTAGGGTACCATGAGAGAAAATTATATTTAAATCCACTGCTGCCAGGAACGCACTCCGGAATACGTGGGGAGCACTACGATTATTTTTAGTACCGATGTAAAAGACCATGAAAACAATAATGAAAGTATTTTTATATCTTTGATGATATCAGTTCTTATATTTAGTTGACTGACTGACAGCTAAGTAGTGTATTTCTTAAATCAAATATAAAGACCTAGGAGAAATAGACCTGAGGGTGATAATTGTTATTAACACAACTGTCTAACAAACTGACCAAAGAAACAACAGATTAGTTTGAATTCATTCTTTGGGAAGCAGAGGAAGTACATTATTATCGGTCATTGTTTTGCAACCTACTTGGTCTGCCACGGCTATCACTAACACCTATTGTTTCAACAATACTATGTCCAGTAACAAAGATCTTTTAAATTAACAGAGGTCTGGCGAAATTGGCCGAGCACTTCGGAAGGGATAGGAGAAAGTGCTGCATAGCAGTGAAAGGCTAATTTGTAAAAGATACATGCACTATATCATTTTCAAGGCACAGCAGGGAAAATAAAACATTCAGCAGTTGTACAAACATATTCCTGACAGACTGTGTGGACACTTTCACTTTAACTATTATTTCTACCTTTCTTTTTTCTGCCCCAGAATTTATTTTGCTGCGGCGGTTTGCTGTGTCGGCAAAGCCGGACGTTCTATTAATGACTTAAAAAATGTTCAGTATGAATACCACTGGTCCTGAAATACTATTGTGACTATTGTATGAATATCGTGTGTGTGCTGACTCAAGAACAATTACTGTCCATATAATCTCTCTCTCTGCATATATACACATAAATATACACACTTAAATACACATACACACACCTAAATACATACACATACTTAAGATGCATTTTGGTACATTTCTTTACACACAGCAAGAGCTGAACACCCTGGGAGCACAAAGATGCGATAGAGGGCGCCTTCATACAGCTGCAATAAACCTCCTTTCGCACAGAAAGACATGTAAAAATGTCTGTCATGTTTTCACAAATATATTCACACACTACTCCCAACGTGACGCATACAGCATTTTATCAATCGAACAATATATTCACTTAAGGTCTTCCCTTTCAACATTCAGAGAAGAATTCCCTGTTTAAATAGTAAAATAAAGAAAAGGTTATGACACAAGCAAAGATTTTCATATAATAATCAAGCTGGTGATCTTGATCTTTTTATAATATTTTCAATTTTTTTCTTCATTTTTGACTGCTTCAATTAGTGAGCACCTGTTTAATTTGTAGCCCATTTTAGCAAATGTAAGAGGACTTTGCAAACATGTGGACATAATAAGTTAAATATTAAGTGAATGTATTAAATACTCATCAGTGTTTTTTGTTGTTGTGAAATTCAATTTCATTTTGAATTCCATTTTAATCATGTAAATCATTTACCTTGTGTTTTAATGTTATCAAATTAAAGTGTTGTTTTTTTCCAAAGGGAGAAAACAAGTATTCTTCAGCTCTAAGAAGGTAATCAGGTAGTCCAGTTATCAGATTGTCCACTCTTTCATGTGTAATTAAATACAAACTGAAAGCCGGCCAGATCCCCAGGACAGAGTCTACATTTTTAGAAGTTTGTGAAGTTGGTAGAACAATTTCAACTGTATATACCTTACCCTAACTGTGATTCTTTTTTTTATCTTTTCAGATTAGAAACTTAAGAAACCAGTTCCACAGAAGACAAACATAAAAGCTGCGTACACAGAATGTGAAACCACAAAACAGAAAAGAAAACAGAAAGTGGTCAAGACTATTGTATTCCCGTTCACTTGTCGATTTCGAACATGAATAATACAGTTATCGGGGGCAGCTCTGCCAGGTTCTGTTTCCAGCTTTGTGTTTGTTTGTGTATTGTTGTTGCTTAATGGAAAGTAAACTCTTGGGGTACCAAGATTGCGACACCCCACCCTACCTTACAAACGCTCAGACATCCTATCACAATACACAACCCAATGGTAGCCTCCCGGAATTGTTTTTAGTATTGGGGCCTTTTTCTTGTGCACGCAGGGAACGCACTACTAATGCTTACAACAATACGACTCTTTCCCCACTGTGCGAGCTTTCACTGCCTTCACTGCGACTTAACTGTGAGGGGTTTCCTTTTAGACGGCCTAGAGGAATGGGATGGGGGAGGTACGAATTTGGTGGACACAAGTTTTTTTTCTATAAAGCCCAGCAAGCCGTTAAAAGATTTGTAGTGTGTTGCTGGTGTGTTTGTTTCTTTAAAGAGTTTGAATACTTTGTTGTGGGGAGTCGACCGTTGTACAGCCCGTTCGGTCACTGGCGATAAAGATATTGATTTGCCACCGAAATGTAATTGTTTCTTTTCGGGAATTTGTAATTTTCTGCTTGTTTTTTTTTAATGTTCGGGGGGAAATAAATCTTAAAAAGTGGAGATTTAATTTAGGGGAAAATGTCAGTTAGCTGGTAGTTCTGTTCTTCTGTTGTACTACATAGCATGGGATGTATGTGCCTTTCATACACTTTCATGTTATACAAACTAACAAACCTTGAAAATACATATATAGGTTTAATATTGAGAGTCAAAAATCAATGGTTTGCTCTTAACAATACCAGTAGAAATAAAAATAAAAATAAAAATAAAAAAGACCTCCAAGGTATATGATACTCAGTTTCAAGTAATCATATACCACAGCGTATTACAATGTAAAAACATTTCACTGTTGTTTATTACTGATTACCTTTATAGTTATTATAATATAATAACATAGTATCTGCATATTGCTTTTCCTCGGTTACAGATATTTGGTTCTCTCCTTTATATCACCAGATCTGCCTTTTAACTGTGAGACAAGGCATATATAGGATAAGGTATTTCAGATGTATTATTTCTAAGCAGATTTAATCATATGACCTGTTTTTATAACACCAGTACTCAGACGTTTTGTTACAGCTGGTTAGTGTATGTGTGAGATTGGGCTGATAATACTGAAAATAATGATCAAATAATCAGCATTTTGTTAAGTGACAGTAATGGATGCACAGTTAGGCCACAGCTAGCTGTATCTATAGCTAAATATTATTTCTAACGTTTAGTTCGGCTGACCTCCTTTTTGTCTCCTGTTCTAAGGCTAGCACCATAAAGCCGGCGGGGGGCTGTGTCAATAGTCAATGTTTTATTGGCCGAGTGCTGGCTGGGCCGGGGCTGGACAGTAGGGTTGTTCTCCGGCAGGCCGTCACAGTGTTTTCCTCTCCCTGCAGGGGAAGCCAGCCTGCGGACTTCGTGTCTTCACTGAAGCCAGCAGAGTCTCCAGCTTTCCACATACCGGTCAATATTGAGAAATGCTGCCTCAATCCTCTAAATATATGACATCACACATTCAGGCAGTGTGGCATGTACAGTAGCTCAAAGCAAACCCCTCAGATGCATGCATAATACAGCATTTGCAAACCAATCTCATTGTATTAGAACATCAGGAGGGACTACATTGGCTCATAAATGACTACCACACAAATACTTATATTAAACTAGGCGACAAACCTTTTTTCATTATTATATTTTTTGGGCAAAATGTTCTTTCCATCCTACATTGTTCCAATCATAGCATTTCAAATTAAATACGTCCTCTGAGGAACTACAAGTTAGATAAACCTGTCCCAATCAGCATCAAATATACAGCTTATGATTTTTTTTTTCTAAAACAGAAGACAACTAGGCTTTTCTCCCATTAGCTGAGAGACGTCCACACGCCATGAGCGAGAGTGACAAACTGAGATTACTGGAATCATTCTGAAAACAGCTATAAATACAGCTCGATATGTGGGTCAGGCAGGATAACCCCATATCCTGATTGCGAACATAACGCGGCCTCTGCGATCTCAGTCTCCGCAAGCCTGATAAAGAGAGCCGTGCCAAGGCGGTGCAGACTGGGAACTGTAATAAAATGAATGAGTGGGTCCTCAGTCTGAGAACGAGCCAGATCTGCAACTCATTACTGGGCCGAGTGTGTGCTGTAGAAACGTGTATTATTTTAAAGCAATGGCACACACACTTAATTATAAATGCACGTAGAAGAGGTTTGCGATGGCTTTCCCTACGAAGAAGGATGGTAACATTTGATGGGGTTTACTGATCGGGTCAAAAGAGAGCCTTTTGTCTTGACTACAGAGCCTTTAGTGTAACGCTGGTGGCAGATTAATGTCCCCCAAGTGCTATTGAGAGAAGACAGGTTTTAAATAACCATCTGATATGCCAGAGTGAAAGTGGTCTACCTTCTCATGACATGTTTATGAATATCTCTTTTATTATTGGTATTGACCCATATGCCATAAAACATCCCCGTGTCTGACATGCCCTTACATTTCTCAACTCTCAGGACGCTGGTTTGCTGGTATCGAAGCGTTTGCTGGTTCTCCAGCAGCCCGAACCCACAGCCGTCTGTCTTACTGCGGTGACTGTTATATTGTAGCGGACCGGAGGTCTGTTTACACAGTTCTTTTACTACATGAGTGCCTGCTTTCTGCTGATCGCAAGTTTATTTCAGATCTTCATAACCTTACAAAATAAAACATGAAATAAACAGACTATTTATTGTCTGTGAAGGTGAGTTTTTGCTACCGCTAACTCTGTCATCAAATGAGCTTTAATCCTCCAGCCAGCCTCCTCCATAGGTTTTGTTTATTCTGCTAATGCTTCACACACTACCACAGAGGTTCTTGTAAACAGCGTCTTTGGTCATGGCCTATTTTAATAGGTTGTTTACTTTCTCAGTTGAAGCTTGATAGAAATGAAATGCTAGTGGTTCTTGGAAATCCCTCTTCACTGGAACTCTTTATTACTGTGTATGTCGATCCGATTATTTTTTAATGTGTCATTATTAATACTACTACGTTATTATTTCCGTCACACTGTGCCGAGCTGCACCCAGGATGCGACCTCACGGGGGCTCCCGCAGGACTGAAGCATGCGTGTTTCAGCGACGACACAGACGGTGGCTCACGGGGGCAGGAACATTCCCTGCGCTCCACTGTGCCTGTTATGAAACACGCCATCGCTGCAGTTATTGTTCTGGACCTGACGTGTTTATTTTGTCGAGTCACAATGGAGAGGGAAACAGAGCGCATCTCTCGAAAGGTGAGGGAGCCCTGGCAGACTGAGTATGACTTTGTGACTACCCTTAAAAAGCTGCAAACAAAATGCTGTGGGCCTTAGGGGGCTGCTTCCCTGCGAGGAGTGAGCAGGCATTGTCCACGAGGGGACACTTTGATAAATGGCCAGTTTATAGTGCTGTCACACCGGTGATGTCTGTGGGGAAATACTGGGGGCTGTGCAGAACAGCTGATTGCAAACCTGTGGCCTAGGTGATGATCAATCAAACTGATTGGCTATGGCAAATATGGTTACTGATAGAAGAAAAATAGATTACTGCACAGCATGGGGTTCCAGGGGCTGAGGTCAAATAAATGAAACATGGAAGAATAAAAATGGCAGGGTCTGCTGACACAGGCAGAACAGTTTGTTATTGCAAAGCAAAGTAGCAGTGGGCTACTGTTGGCTTTATCAATTCTCTCTCTATATCTATATCCATCTATCTATGTTTATAAAAGAAACTATACGTATTTATATTGTTCACACAGAAAGTTACAAATCTAAATTAAGTGTTTGGAAGAAACTAATTCTGTTTAAACACCGACCGCTGTGATGCACAGTCCTGACTACAAGAAAATCTCAGCCACTATGCAGTGATCTAATGATATCACGCAAAGTTTGGGGAAAAACAGCTAAATTGGACACCCGTGTTTTAGCCGGTTTTAGATCACTGATTTTATACAGAGGCCATTTTAATCTGCTTTGAATTACAGTACAGCTGTCTCTGCTCGAGTGAACGGTTCTTGTTTTCTGTCTCTGGACATGGTGTGTGAACTATCAAATTGTCCTTTAATAGCCTTATTCTCCTCATCTCATTATCTCTCACCATGCCCTGAGGAGGGGAGGATGGGGAGGGAGAGAGAGAGAGAGAGAGAGGCTGTCATTTTTTATCACTAAGTACATCTCTGTACGGCCAGAAACTTGTGACATGACCAGTTTTACCGCAGATGCAACCATCACCATTACTCACTTGCCTCTGTGAACCATGAACGAGCATGAAGGAAAGAGATTAATTAAGGATTAATTAGGGCTTTTATTTGATGAACTTTTAGCACTTGGCAATGAGGTAAGAAAAATGAGTCAGATAGACTTCTCAGTTGTTACAATGTCCCCCTTCACGTGCAACCTTATCATGACTAGTTCAGGGATAAAATAGACAAAACCCCCTTGACAAATAATATAAAATAGTTTTAAAAATAATTTAAGAGGAATTTATCATATACACACACTCATTGACTACAGAAAGTCTACACCCCCTTGAATACAGGCTGGATTAGTGGAGTGCTTGGGATACTGTTGTCACATGCACACTTTGACCAGTCTTAGTCTTATAAGCCTGTAGCTCTGGTCAAGTTGCCACTGGCCTCTCTGATCAGTCTCCTTCTTGCTCAGTCATTCAGTTTGGAGGGATGGATGGATCTAGGCAGGGTCTTGGTGGTGCCATACACCTTCCACTCCTTAATAATAGTCTTGACCGTGCTCCAAGGGATTGTCAATGCCTTTGCTATTTTTTGTATACCCATCCACTGATCTGTTCCTTTCAACAACTTTGTCCCAGAGAACTTTTGAAAGCTCTTTGGTGCTCATGGTTGAGTCTTTGCTTTGAAATTCACTACCCAGCCGAGGGAACCTACATGAACTGCTGAATTTATGCTAAAATCAAGTGAATCACTAGAATTTAACACAGCTGGAGAACACTTAAATTTTGAAGGCAACTGGTTACACATGAGCTTATTTACGATTGTTATTACTAGGGGGGTGAACACTTATCCAAGCATGCTATTTCAGTTTTTATTTTTAATACTTGTTCTACAAATTTCTAGAATATTTTGATCACTTTGAAGTTGTGGGGTAGGATGTGTAGATAAATGAAAAAAACAACAATGATTTTACTGCATTTTTATTTTGGGCAACAAAAGGTGAACATTTTGAAAGGGGGTGTAGACTTTCTATAGACACTGTATATATATATATATATATATGTATGTATATATGTATGCATATACAGGAAGAAAGAACTATATATATATATATATATATATATATATATATATAGTTATTTCTTCCTCCCTGCTCTCCTCCTCCAAATAACAAATGAAAGTGCAGTACAGTGAATCTATGCAGGGGATCCCTGGTGCTTTAATATACTCCAGTGAAAGATGCTGAAGTACAAGAGCTCTCATTAACAACGATCCACCCATGACCTAGCAGGCAGGTGCTACTGTAATTAGCTATTGTTTGACTATCAAAAGTCTGAGCTGATTAAAACTACTAAATGCGGTGGGGCACTTTTTTCATAATTTCAAAGAATATGGCATGCTGTGGCTCTTTCACCAGAGACGCTGTTTCCGGCGTCTGCTAAGAGCCTGTTGCCAGCGGTAATCAAAACTAAAATCTGCACAAACCTTTAGGGTTTTTCAGTTCAAGCAGAGTCCTTTCATTAGAAATATGTTACTTCATGAAATCTGGTGGCCGGCAAGCGGAGAAAAATGTGACTTCTTAAGGCAAGTGAATGGCATCTCTTTAGTGATTAGACCTGCAATAATGGGAACCCCTGCTATTAGGCCTAAGTCCATTTTATTGCTAATTCATTTAGGTGCTATTTCAGAAATACTTGACGCAAATCACCTGCTAAGAAGTCATGTTTGGCAAGCAAGGATACCCATTACGGTGAAATCTTAAATCAAATTTACAATAAAAGAACCGGGGTAAACCTGTTGTATTAGCAGATAACTTGCTGCGGCATTATTGTAATCGGGTTGGAAATTTAAACTAAAATTATATTTGCACTTGGGGTGCACAGAGTGCTTTTTAATGAATGCACATTTTTAATAAAATTAGGGCAGTAGGAAAACTGTTAAGCTCTGTGCTTGAAATCTTGGATAGACTTGGAATTCAAAGGATAAAAAACAGATTAAAAGTAAAATAAATTAGTTCCAAATAATAAATAGTTGTAGAATTCTGCCTGTGTTGGAAAATTCCTTTTTCCTTGTTTTATTTTAAAATGCGTGTTTAGGTGTAATTCACTTTGGTTATACAATATTCAAATTTAATGATAAGAATGTCTATACTTTACTATGAATAATAGTAATTCGCAATGTTGGAAAAGGGAACCTAGTCTCTCAATCAGAGTCACAGTGTTGGTATTGAGGAAATGGCATATCTACACTATGCAATCAAAGCTTACACCCAGAAGCAATATGTTCTATTCTGTTAGCAAGTGTGAAACTATTCTCATCTCTAGAAACGTATGGGAAGTAAACCATTTTCAACCTCAAAACCTATATAAACTGCGACAGGAACTTTTCCTGAGCAATAACTTTATTATATTCTTATCAGGTAGAAAAAAAAAAGACCTTGGTTTTAATGTTAACCATTTTAATCACGGTTTCAATTCCCCATAAAAAGTGACAGCCAAAAATAAACAATTTGCATTGGTCGGAGATATGACAACACAAAATCACATTGGTATGATCCAGTCGCACAAACAGAAGATAAAGCTCCTCTCAGCGTGGTGTCACAAACCATGTGAACGATGTCACGGAGAACAATGGCCATTTTCCAGTATTAAATGATTTGTGCGTTCTCCGAGCCCAGTTTGTATGTGGCTGCTGTGGTACGATTACTGATAGGATTTTGCATTGAGTAAAAGGATTAACCCTAGTGAATTAACACAATAACAAAATGCTATTGTAAAGGGCCCTTGGCGTGGGTATCTAACCACGAGCCCCTCAGCCCCAGCCTGCCTCTCTCACACACTCCTGCCTCTCTCGGGGTCCCCTGCTTAGGCTAATCATTGTTTCTCCATCAGATAATTCCCGTGTCTAACAGTTCCCTCAATAAGTACATGTTAATTACCCCGCCACCCTGGTTGTTCTTCCTTGTAATGGGTTAATTAAGGGTGACAGGCTTATGGCTTGTTTACCCAATTAGCTTTCTTCTTTAATTATCTTAATTACTTAGATATTTTGAAGAAGGAAACTGTCTTCTTCCTTCCCATTAGCATACTAAATGAAGGCAGCTAGTCGGCCTGCTGCTTTTTCACACAGCTATACCTGTACCTCAGCGGGGGGATCTCAACTGGGGGGTTATGTAGATTAGGGAGACAACAGAACATACATTACGATATGGCTAAGAAAAAATAATGTATGTACATGTTTGTAATCACATTCACACTGTAAATCGAGTTAGTGATTCATAAATTCAGAGCTTCCCGCCAAAACCGAGGCTTTGTACCTCGTCCCAGATCTGTCCGATTCGATGACTTGTTACATAAATATTGTGCAACAAAGTGAATGGTGGCTGCAAATGCCAGTGTTTATGTAAAATGAAATAATGAAGAAGAAGAAAAAGACTAAACCTCCTTTGCAAGTGGAAAATCACAACGCGATTAAAATCTAAATCGGCGCTAGATCTCCTTGTCCCTGTATTTCACACAGACATTTCCCATTCGTAACGGTCTGCACGTAGGGAAGGAATGAGAGCTTGACATCGCCGTGTCCTCAGCCTACTCTCATTTCTAAGACTTAGAGACTGTCTTGAGCTCCAGAAGATTTTCCCCGCTATAATTAATGATAAATCTTTAAGCCAGAAAGCATGATTGATGGATGGTAAATGGATGTTCCAAGCACCTATTGTTTCATGCTGAAGGATTAGACAGAGTTATTTAACAGTTCATTTGACCAGGCTTTCTTGGTGTCTCTCTGAAGCGCTGCGGTGCCAGGCAGCTCCAGTGGATTCTTGGTGGGTTAATTCTCTGTAATGAAGATTAAAACCCTCAGAGCTGCAGTGTTCAAATAAAGAAAAAAAAATCCTTGTTTTATTAACTTGTCTGCAATTTGCCAAGCTTAAGGTGCTTGGGCATTTCATTAGCACGCATATGCTAAATCACTCTTTACATTATTAAATATATATCTTTGTTTCTGCACTGCTTTTGATTGTAACATTTTGAATGCTTGTTCTTAATAATAATAGTAAAATGCTATTTAATCTAAACACAAAAAATATATATGTTAGGTAAAGGCAAATTGTGGAAACGTTACACACAAAATCACACCAGACCAGGAAGTGTGAAAAAAGTTAGATTCTGATTGTTCTTTGTGGAAGTGAATAAAATGGAGAAGTTTACTTTGAAAATAAACAATGGTTCTGATCACACTTTTAAACCACTAGTTCTAATCTAAAGGACGCAGCAAGATCAAAACAATATCTTATTTATTTACGTACAACTTGGCCTGGAGACAATGTTTCTGACTTGATCTTCATCTGACCGTCACTGGACAGATATGCCTGTGTCCACTCCAGAGACAGATGGATGGAAGAGATATCAGAGTAAAGCTCTTCGCGACCCTGGTAGTATTTGAACTGCCTACTTTCCCACAATGACCTCTGTGTTTCTTAATTGTTTATGACTGACTTTCAAAAACATTACAACTGAATGTGATTTTTTTTAAACTCACTTATGGCATTCAGCACACGTTACCAATCTTGTGTCATTCCCCCTGTACTCATTCTCATAAAACCCAGGGGGCGCTGTTGCCTCCACGTCGATTTGTCTTAAGATCTCTAAAACCTGAAGGTGCTTCTCATATAGTGCATATTCAGGTCAGGCATCTTATGACTCAACCTCAGCCAAATGTATCACACAGTTGACAAACAAATGGGGAATTTAGATTGTGAATAGGTGCTGACAACTGAGACTAGCAGCTCAAAAGGATGAGAAATTAACTGGTAATATTTGCCTCTGGTATTCGCCGACTCGATTCCTTTGAACTCGGTTTTGCAGGACAGGCCGGGCTGAGAAATTGGCTTTACCTTCTCCATGTCTGCATGCTGGGACAAGATGCAATGAAGGATATTGAAATATAAGTGAAGTTTATCTGCACTAGAGCTGGTTTTGATCATCACTGTATGGTCCGCTGCAAAAGCTCTTGAGAAGAGCAAACAGCAAGTCAGAGTTCAGGCTCGTGCAGTTTTTCATTATTATTTCTTTGTATATCGTCACACAGCTTTGTCAATGGATTGGACTGGAGCCAAAGATGGGACAGAGGAATTAACCAAGTCAATACCCAGAGTCTCCGAGTTGAACCCTGAATGCCAGGCATCCTTCTGAAGCATCATTTATTATAGAATAAGATACTGTGACACAACCTGACAGGAGGACAAACCACAACGGGTGACTCAGAATAGCACAAAAAGGTGACAGAAAGGTTATGTTCACTCTTTTAAACCAGCTATTTGGTTACCTGTTACGGTGAGCAAATACAGCCCACACTTACTCTGTGAAACACCGCTGCCACTCGAGAACAAGACTAATGGAAAGTATGTTGAGTGAAATCACTTATGAAACAGCAAATAAATACTTTCTTAAAAAAAAAAACACATCTTGGTGCTTGTATTACTGTGTTCTGACTCTGAAAGAAATTCAAACCCGGCACTTTAAATATTTACAAACTTTATTCATGCAGTATTTATCTGTAATATATTCATAGACATTATCTTGTATCCCTGGCTGTTTTCTCTAGCTGGGCACTACTCTTGGCACAGAGCGCCGCGCATGTTGAATTTGAGGCTGTTTGCATAGCGTAAGCATTTCTAATCTAGCGGTCAGTGAAGACTTACCAAGTCAGCACCTATTTATTTATTTTTTTCATATTTTTCTGAGCTGCCTTTCTTTCATGTGAGAGAGACACATTAACAGGAGTGCTGGTTAAAGAAACCCACATCGGAAAAACCCCGGTAAGCTTCTCCTTCCCGGACAGCTCTTCCCTCACCAAATTCCCGCTATTTTTTTAATAAAGCCGCCTCTTGAACCCCACTTTTTTTATTTTGCAGTGTTTTGTCTGCTTAAAATATTCAAGGTTTGCAGGAGATGTCAGGGAGGTTGAGGAGTCAAGGGCTTCCTCGCTGCCGAAAGGTTTTCTTTCACATGACCTTCACATGGCTGGGCACGGTCTCCAGACGCAACTCGTCTCTGCGATCCGACGAGAGCCGGCTGGCAGCGTGCCTCTCCTGGGCATTTTGGTATTCCTCGGGCTTGCAGGAGGCCTCCCTCCTCTCTCGCTCTCTCTCAAACCTACAGGCGCTTCAGAAGTAGGAATCGTACTAAAAACAAACTGTCCTTAAATTACGATCCCTGTAAGCGCAAGAACAAAAAGAGGACAGAAACAGCGGCCTGTGAATTGAATAGTTTCTGTTACGTTTACTTGACGTCTAATTTGAGAGCAGATACTTTTAAATAAACTTCAAATGTATGTTTTGACAACGCATCGGCACAAACTGTAATGTTTTCTGGCCTCCACCTTCCCCGTTCCCCCCGGATGGACTCACAACAGACTCAAGACTAACTCACAAACCATTTTCCGGTGGGGGGGGATTGGAATTAAATGTTGAAATTCACCCCAAAAAAGGATGTACAGCACACTTATCCATGTAAACACACATACAACCAGACGGCAGAAGCCGAAGACGAATGCTCCCCCTTGTGCTGCCACGCCACCAATGCAGTGGAACCCAGCGCAGAGAGAGACGCACCTACGCTGCTGAGAAAACCCGCTCTCTGAGAGACGTGCGGACGACCGGGGGGACACCACTCCCGCGCCGCGCTCGCCCGACGTCTCCGAAATACTTAGTTTCCGTGGCAACCTAAGCAGACCCACATGTTATTATCCTCGCCGACTGACCAGCCGCTCTTTTCATTCAGACGCTGAATTAATGGACTCCCACTCCCTTTATTACTGCCGGGGGGACAAAGGGGAGAAAGAAACATCGTAAAGAAGACACTCTCACATGACAAACACAGCAACTGTCTGGTCCTTTGTTTGACGCGCAGAAGGGGAAAAAAACGCCCATTCAGCGAGAGATTATAAAAACTAACTTCAGGCTGACATAGTAAATGAAAGTTACACGGTCCTCTTTCACAAGCCTCCTTCCCTCTCGCCCCCTCTATGTCTCTCTCTCTCCCACTTGCATTCCAGCGGTAGTGCCCTCACAGCACTTCTATACACAGGGGTCTGCCGGCTCCCGATGAGACCGGCCCCATCACCACTACAACAGAGACACACAGTGAGACTTCTGTACTGTACAGCTCCTTATTTAGAGAAATAAATATCTTGCGTTCACCCCTGTCCAACTGACCTTTACTGCAACACTGTACCGTAGTTTCGACTCATCACTGCAGCTCAGGGAAAATAATACCACTCTGTCCCCGATGCGAGAGGTTCCCACCATGTTCTCCAGAGTTTCAGCCACGCAGAGGATATAAATACAATAGGGAGATGGCTGGATGTTGGATGTTTGATGCGGATGGCAACACAGAATATGACAGAATACAATGTTTCCGATGCTGATTTTGTTTGACAGTCACGTTGTTATGTGCTTTCTGTCAGTGTTAATGCGCTCTGCAGGATGAATCAAGGAAAGACAGACTGAAACAACTGGGAACTTCAAACAGCCAGAGTTGTGAATTTGTAGACACACATTTGAGGAAACCGAAAACTTGATATGAGGTCAAGGGTCACTTTGCAAAGGAAAGGTCACCTTGTGTCTTGAAGACAGACATCGAGTATCTGCAGGCAAAGAGATGGGCCTCTAGGAAATACACAGAAGCTCTGTTGGAAAATTGCTTGTGCATGAAAATTTGTCAATCGTTTTCTTGTGTAATGTTTTCACTTTTCTAGGATGTACTGCACATTAACATGTTTTATTGTTTTTAATTAATTAATGCCCGCGCCATCCTAAATATATCCAAGTATGACGATACACAAACGTCTAGATAAGTCATTCTGATGCACAACATTTGGTACGTGATTACCACACTTTCCATGTCAGTGAGGGTCCCATACAGAAAACAAATGTCATTCACAGCTATTACAATTCAAGAGAAACCAGGAAGAAAAAAAAACATTCAAATAAAGTCCGCTAATGCAGGTGTGAAAACACTAATATTATTCCTCTTTACCCTTCCTCAGCCTGACAGCAAAAGCTAAAATTATGAAAATCGTTGGATGTTTGCAGACTGTCTATAGAAGCACCGCGTGGGAAGCACAATAATTGAAGACGCATGTTCGTCTTTCAAATTACATTTAATGAAATGTAGTCAGTTTAGCCACTCAAACTGGCCAAAAAGCAGTCGCAGTGTTTATACGTGATGTTCTAAATAGTCTGATTGAGGAGTTTATTTTAAGTTTATTGATATTGAGGAACAACGTTAAATACTTACCCTCACTAGATATAAATGCTGGGCTACAGTGTTGTGGGGAGGGGGATACATTTCGTAAGGCACAAATTACCCTTTCGGCAGGGCAAGGGATTGTGCTTTGTGACACAGTTGAATTAAATGTATGCAGGATAGTAAACCACACAAACTTCACAGAAATTCAGCAAAGAGTTAAACATTTCATTCAATAGATATCTACACACACTCTTATTCATTACTCCCGCCACAAAGAAAGGTTTCTGCAGTGACAGGAAAATAAGTCAGTATAATTTCACATCACTGGATGTCTGTCTTAAACTTTAAAAGGTTATTTTTCTTGAACTTGTCAGCATACATTCTGTCTGTATATGACAATCTGGGCTATACATCACTGTCATCTTTAAGGCAGGGGTATCTTTACTTTTCACGACTTGAAAAGAAGCATGTTTTTGAGTAAGACAGGAAAGGAGACAGAGACGCAATTAAGACCAGCTCGGGCCTGGGCCCTCTCTCCACAGTGACTTCAGTCACAGCGTAGGTAGGAGGTTGCTGGGTTTGTACAAGGTCTCACATTCTTTCTGGCCCCACTTGAGCCCCGGGCTGTGTGGCCTAGCATATAATTGCACCACTAAAGATAGTTAACAGCCCTCCCTGTTCTTCCTGACTGTTTATTCTAGTCTGATTTCCAGCTCCTCTGGGTCATCATTCATCAGTGTAGAATGCCCCTTGGGAGGAGACCAGGAGACCCCATTCACATCCCCTGTAACCAGGGGGCATTCGTGATGGCCCACATTATGGAAAATGAGCGCACCACAGCACGGCAGGGGTGGCAGTGATTATAATATCCAGATAATCATTTCAAACAAATTATAATAATTATCAATCAATCATCACATTTAAACAACATGCCCCGGAGGATCAAATTGCTTTTATGACCTGTAATGCTTTCTGTCTTATAATAACCTTCATAAATTTTAGGCTTAAGATATTTCTGTGGCCTGCTCAACCCCCCAGTCACCACCAATCCCCCCCACCACCACTCCCACTTTCCCAACCCAAGCTCGGGCTTCGTTCTTGAATAATGTAGACTTTCTGGGAATGAAACAACACGGAGGCCTCCTCTTCCACAACAACATGCATGGCTTCCTTTCCTTTACATGATAAGCGGCCTTCAAACGTTTTAACATCAATCATATTAACAGTCGTCATTTGCCAGACAAAACAGCCAAATAAACAGTGATGTGTTTTCCATAATCATGTCACACTACATTTAAATAAGCCACTGTGATATTAGTAGGGTCAATTTTAGTAGAAACAGAAATGGCTCTGAAATAGAAAACATATTCAAGAGTTATAAAATATATATATTTAAAAACAAAACACCCTGCTCTTACCAGTGAGCGTCAACTTGCCATTTCAGTACTATAAATGTATTCCGGTTGTTATACTTAACACTAACACAAGTCTGTGGCAGGCAAATTACAAATACAGCCAATGCCAGCACTAGCTTGATGTAACAGACAATTACACATGACTTTCTAAGCAATCGCGCCGGACGGATTGTTTATAATTCATTTCGGACGTGAGTTTTTATCTCGCTTCCCTGCGAATTCCTTTTTATCCCCGTATTCTTCGCAATACAGAAACACACGTTAGACAAGTCAACCTACAGCGGATTACCCCGAGCTCCTCAAGTGTGGGATAAAGTATTGCCAACATCCCTGAAATCAGGACTGAATAGCCGAGAGATAAGTAGACTGCGGATAAAACAGACACTTATTCCTGAACACTGCGGCGAGAGCTGATCCAATCTGGGGCGGCAGTGATAGTTGATTTTATCTTTATCTCCCCGCAGTAGTGTTTTTGTCGGAGGATAACAGCAAGCTTCATTGAAAGTCGCAGAATAAATACAGAACCGTGTTTTTTTCTTTCTTGTTGTTTTGTTTTTTTAACCAAACGCCTATCCTAGTGGATTTTGATAAGAAGGCTATTGAGCTATAATAATATCTTCTATCCATTCTTCAGCTGACCCTTAACATGTCTTTTATTTTTCCCTAAAGCCTCTTCAGCTATGTCTTTTTATTATGAGTCGTTCAGCCAGCTCTCAGGAGACTGAGGGGAAGCTGGGGGGGGGCGGGGGTGTCGGTCAGAGTGATAGATAGATAACGTTATAGATTATCTCCCACAGATGTTTTCTCTCCAGTAGCCCCAGGCTATTCCCCTCTAAGTAAACAGAAACTAAATGGAGATCCAAGCACACAGAGCAGTCCCCCAGGTCCCTTGTCACTGTGCCTAGACAAATCGGCCGTCCCCCTTATCCTGTACAGTGCCAGGAACGGGGATTCTCCCTGTCCTTGTTAGAAGAAAGAGAAGATGATATCTCATTCTCACCCACTCCCCTCTTATTAGTGTATTCTTGAAACCCTGTACAGATGATGGCCCCAAAACTCAGCTGAAGACAGAGCAAGTACATGCTTAAGAGCAGTCTGCTGCAAGAAGAACACATTAAATCAAATCCACAGACAGACAGCCATAGTGAAACAATGAGCGTCCGTCACAACCAGAACTACCAAGTGAAGCTACAAAGGAGCATGCAGTCACATTGAAAGATCAGTCTTTTCAAAAAGTACACTGTGATGCAGGTCCAGTTCTAGGGCACATCAGTCAATCAGTGCTTTGGAAAAAATAAATATATATATATTGTGTAAAGTTCCTTTCTCTCATTTTATCGGGCCCCTTTGAAGTTAACAGTCAAGTGTCAGAACATCAGATGCTTCTAAAGGCGTTCTTATGTTCTTATGTTCTGAAAGGAGATACATTCTCTCAGTTTGTCCTGCCTTGGTCTAGTTCCAAGTCTGCCAGGAAAAAATGGAAAAATCTTAAACGAGTGGAATTCCTAGAAATAGATGCCTATAAACTGACCATCTTATACAACCACTTAAACACTAACCCCCCTCGCACAACTGCACATGCACACATAACAGAAACACAAACTGTTACACCGCATTTTGCTCACTAAACCACCATTATTGTCACTTTTATGGCCAGTTCTAAGACTCCAGACAATTGCTGGGTCAGTCACAACGAGGTCATGTGACAGGTCTACAAAAGCAACCCAATGAAGGATGTTTCTGAGAGGGGAGCATCTGTAGTGCCAGTGCTGTCTAAAGAAGACAACAACGCTCTCAAAATATGTACATTGAGAAACACATTCCAGGAATCCTTCCTCCCACTGGCCATCGAGGATTCACAACACAGGTATCCTGCCATTGTTCATCCATGGACCATTAAGTTTATACTTGAACTCTTTACCTTTCTGCCTCGACCTCTTAACATTGGCCGTAAAACCGAACTGCCCACCCCCTCAATAAATTTATCACCTCATAAACCTACCACTGGAGCTTCTATGAGACACATTTAACCGATTAGAAGGATTATAGTATAAACAAATATTTGGGAGATTCTGTCCAGAAATCCATTGCTCCTGTATTATAAATCACCCCCAGAAGCCTACAGCATTATATACAAACAATATGTTGTTCCTTTCCATCAGAACTTCACAATAATTGAACCAGGGCACCATTTTTTAATAAATACAAAAGCAGATATTGACGACTCTGCTAATGAGAGTATTACTTTAAAAACACTAACAACAGCAAGCTCAAGACTTTACATTGAAGAGAATCTGTGGTTTGTATCTGTGATACAGTGAAATGAAAAAATATACTTATTTCTTTAAAAATGTGGGATTTGTATTCTGAAATTACACATTTAAAATTCAGAAGGATAAATTATGATTCTACCTTTATTCATTTATTGTTCAGGTCAGTACAGTACTGTTGACCTCAGACAAATAAAGTATGGAGGATATAATAACATAACAAACCATAATCAAAATTATTTCCTACCTTTTTGATGCAGCCATCTTGTGTTGCTACTTCATGGTCATTAAGCATTTGCTGAAAAGACAAAAAAAAAAATACATAAATATAAAAAATATAACTTTATGTGTAATCTTTTGTTGTGTTTGAGAACAGTGTCATAGTAAAAGCCCTTAAAAAGCAATATGTCCTGCTAAGGTATGTCCCCAAACCTTGTGCATAAAATTCATAATGAACTGAAGACTTAATGCTACTAAATCAAAGTTCAGTATAGCAGGAAATTTGCCTCGGACACCTGATTCTAACCCCTAGAAGAAATGTATATGTTAAGCCTTCATCAATATTTATCCTGAACTCTGTGGAGAACTGGTTCACTGTCCATTTTGCCTTGTAAGAAGGTTCTGATGAAGTCAGAGCTTGTTTTTGGTCCTGATAATGGGCCCACACGACACCGAGTCTCAGAGAAACTCATTCACACGCTCAGAGTGTGAAGAAAAAGAAAAGTTGCATTCAAAATGTATCAGAGATTACCAGTCCATATTGCGAAGTTGACTCATAACCCAACAGCAAGGCTTTTCATGTCCTGAACAGACCCGGTGTTGTGTGGACGTAAGTTTAATTGAACTTCTGATAGTTTGGAATTTCATGTATGTTTTTGTACATGTGAAGGTTGCGTGTTTCAGTTGATTATGTTATGTATGAAAAATATATGTAACTGTACACTGGATACATTGTACTTTCATAAGATCGAAACAGCGTCCTACTGCCATGGACCTTGTGTATTTTTTTTAAGGACAATTTTGCACCTTACTGTGCATTTACCGTAACAAACATAATTTAAGGCTTCTTGTAACTGGAGAGAAAACATCACTGAACAGAAGTGAAGTATGCGCCTGTTTTGTGTTCATCCCTTCGAATGCTTCGTCACCGCTTCTACCTGCAGAGAGAGCTATCCCAGGGTGCACTGGGGCGCACCAGTCAGTGCAGCGTGTGAACTCGCCCTGCCTAGCGAGGACAGAGAGCACTCTTCAAACACAGAGGTGATTAATCGTACCTCTTTTTCCCTTTTTTCTTCTCTTTAAATACACAATGAACAGATAATATTGTGAACCGTGCTTTTTTCTTTTTATTATTTCAAACAGACTTTCTATTGATACAACGAGGACTCCCAGGCGGAACTTCGAAACTATGTAAATAATGAAGAAAGAAAGAAAGAAAGAAAGAAAGAATAAAGGAAAAAAGAGTCCATCTTGGTTAACATTTTTCACAGAGCATCTAATCTAAACAGACACCCTCACACTGGAATGTATTGTCTGTGCATTTTTTTTCTGTGTCACAAGACCCACTGATGTGGTTTCACAGATACTGTATTTGTCACCCTTGATGTGAACACTTTAATCTCCAAGCTTCTTCATATTTGCAGTTGTGAAATGGTCTGCAACACCTGAAAGATTTCATCATCTATATTAAGAGCATGTTTCTCTGATACTGTGGGAGGTTGTTTTATGATCCGTAGATTGTGCATGCAATTTATAAGCATGACACTGTATTATACTATTTGCTTTTTACGAAGGAAACAGACAAGAGTAAGAGTCTAGGAATTCCTGAATGAACACTAAATATACCTACATTATTAAAGAGCATATAGTGCAAGTCTTCACCAACTTTCTTTCACTTTAAGGAATTACAATTGATCAAAACAGTTATTATTTATTATGAATATCAACTAGGCTCTCCAATCACTCTAATAAACCAAATTCACTTAGGAAACTGATCAAATATAATGCCACAAACAAAAAACTTCCCAGATCAATGTATTTATGTTGTTGCTTTTGGTCTGGAATGTACATTTTCTCCCAGTATTATATTTTTAGTTCTTCTAATTCACATCGTATGGTCATTTGATGTCACAAGTCGGTCATGGTGAGGCAGGCATGTAAGACGAGAGGCCAGGATTGACAGCTGAATGGGTATCGTTACTCCTCGGTTTCATATATGGAAACACAATTTAGCATTGATAGTTGTCTATAGTTTATAGCTGCTTTATAACTAGCTATCCCAGAATTCGAGCTCTGCCTCCACCCTTGCACTTTGTGTTGACTGTGTACACTTCCTGAACATCAGTTATGTTGCTGTGTATTTCAAATAGTTAACCAGTTATGCAAATAATGTGTGAAATATTACAATTAAACTCATCTTTGTCATGAAGCAGATTTGACTTAATCTCATTAGAAATTCAGTCAAACCAATATCAACTCAGTGATAATAATTCAATCTTAAAATGGTTTATTTAGTTTAAAAAAATAATTAAACATTCAATAGGAACTTGAATCAGTTTACTGAAGAGATCTCAAGTGTGTTTATAAATGCCTCTTGTGGCATTATCCCACATAAATGCATATCTTTCAGTCGAATCAGATCCCAAGTCCCACCCACGCAAATCCTGTCCGGATAATGCCTGGAACACACGGTGAAGTGAACCCACACCATCGTGAAGCGGGCCTTTATGTTAAGCACTTGAGCATTTAATCTCACCTAACACGTCTGTCGATGCACTTTTGAATATGTTATGACAAGATTAAAAATGAGCTTTTGTGCTTTCGGTTAGTCTTGCATACCACCGTGCTACGAGGTAGTATTATAGAGCAATCACCTCTCCCCCTGGACTGTAATTGCTAAACTTGTAGATTTCACAAGCAGGTAACTGTACCGAGGAGAACGGCGACAATAAACCGTGACACTGTCTGACGCACGGGAGACGGGGAGAATGAGACTTTCTTGTAACGAGTGGGGCCTGGGCTACTCGAGTCTCTGGATATAAACAAAACAGGCAGCAGCTGCAAGAGTTTATTTGTGAACAAGGAAACGCTTCCACGCAGTCACAGACAGGGGCAGACGTCACACCGTAGCTAAAAGCAAAGAGAAGTGGGAGCCAAACTGGAAAGGGTTAAAATAAACACAAGTGAACAGTCAAGTGTCTTTAGGTTTCATTGCTGCCTGTGGACTGGCTTCAGGTATAATTTTCATTCTGTACTTGAATTTGAACCTATTTCATGGTTTATTTTCTTAAGAGAAGAACTAATACAGTCAGAGGCCTTTTCAAAGTTAGATGATATTCACACTTAGCTGGGGGTGCTACACTATGTTTTCCTTGTTTCTTTAAGCTATAAACAGCGGAACAACACACGCAGTAAAAATAAAAATGTGAAAAACACTGACTAAAGCTACCGAACTGCCATAAAAAAATGTGTTATAAAAACCTTTTAACCTGTGTAAGTCTTGCTTATATGAGGCTGTCAATACCTCTTATGTGAATGTGAACTACTATAAAACCATTGCAATTATTCTGTCATTCACGACCGTGGACGGCAGAGCTGAAGACAGTAACACCCTTATAGCACACGACTTAAAAAAGCAAATAAAACCTGTGTCTGACGAAAATTCAGCACCTGCAAATGATGCAACTGAACTGTCTGAACTTCATTAAAACCTGCAGTGTGCTGGTGTGTGTTTTAACTGCAGAAAATCCTCATTATTCACGTATAAACCCAGCTTTGTGGACTGACCCAATCAGGGTTTTTTCACTGACACTTTTCTGGTATCCTTACTGACGCACTGAAATTAAAACACAGGGCAAGTCATGGTGTGAATGAACCAGCAATGTTTTTCCATCCCGGTTTCAGGGGTGCCACAGGAGCCTACAGAGCAAACCATCTCAATCTGCAGGAGAACTTCAGTTTGTTTTCAAAAAAAGCCTTTTTTCCTCTGCGTACAAACACATGTGGTAGCTCTCGTCGAAGAAAATCTCCAAACAACTCGGCTATAACATTGAAATGCTGCTGCAATCTAATTAGAGTTATCTAATTGCAATTACAATGCAATTATAGCTGACTTGGAGCTACAAAACAATTTATATCACAGCTGGACGGAAGGGGTACAAAGTAAAACAAGCAAATTTGCACAGTTTGCCTAAGGAAAATTTGGGAGCATGATGCCAAAAACAATTCTTCTCAAGTCTGGATAATATGAGGCAATATAGCAACACGGCCAATAGATGGTTATGGATGTCAAAAGCCACAAGTTTCCAAAAAGAAACACCAGAAAACAAACCTCAAGGCCTTTTGAACTGACTGAATGACATCCCATTGGCTGCTAGAACCACACGAAGAAACCCACTAATTGAAAGTTTTTCTATGCAGTTATTGAAAAATCTCTGCTGTTTAGTGTAAGCATGGTATTCATATGGGTAGAGTTACAAACTGTATCGATCTTTTAACACTTGCATCATGGTCCTGCTGTATTTAAACATTTAAGAGGGGAGGAAAACAGTCAATATATGAATCTATCATTGTATCTGCCAAGGTGGCCGCAAGTTTGTGTGTGAGTTTGGGTCCTTCGTCTCTGAAAGTACAAGCTGCTGCGATGGAACCAGGCATAATTAGAAACTCTCTCAGGTCTCGCCATATTTCAGCACAGGCATTTTAGCAAATGTCTAATCCCATTTATCTTACCAACGTCAGCCTGAGTTAGACAGCGTTTTTTTTCTTACAAAAAGCAAGTAAAGCTGCCAGAGACCGACATTACTAGTTTTCAATACCTAGCAAGAGTGAGGTAATGTTATACTGCCACGAATGTCTATACACTCATTCATTTTCAAAAATCGGTCGGATCTGGTGCTCCGACTTCCAGGCCAACTTTGTTTCACTTTATTTTGTTTGGGTTTTTGTGTATCGGGGCAATTCATTCTCAGAAAGCGTATAAATAAGCTATTTTGGGTGAAAGATATCAGAGTGGACCAGGAGAAACAAGAACACAGCTATCACTATTTAAAACATATTTCCACAATGAGCTGCTGATAAAGCCTTCGACTGCAAATACCAGGAAGCTAAACGACAATCTGATAGAATATATTTATGATGACTTTAATAAGCTGAGGACTTGAAACTTTTTGCCAAGGCAAACATCAAGAGCGCACTGATAGAAAATGTCACATTCATCTTGCCAAACGCTGCGAGACCATTGATAGGAGTGTTATTAAATATAATCACTCCCAGCTTAGCATTGTTTGATTCCTTATTATATTCTTATCAACTACTTCAAGCCTGTTGTCAGTGAATGTGAGAAAAACATACTGTGCAGCTGAACGTGTTGCTAAAGAATGCCCGAGTTCCTTTTCTTTCCAAACAAAGGTGAAAGAGGAGACTGCAGCCTCTTTTTTTGTGATTCGTTACTCACTTATCACACAGCAAAGCTAACAAGTGCAGTCGAGTCAGGATGGGTGTGTTCCTGTAATTCGGAGTTCGGAGAGATAGAGCACAATAGCACGAAAGAAAGAAAAAAATCTAAAATAGATATGGCAAGCAATTCAAAGGTGATCCTTTCTGGTTATCAAAGGTACGAAACACCTAAAGATCATATAGTTACATTACTTTACTAAAAGTAATCAAGGGCCGCTTCAATTCTTCTCAGAGGAGGGCAGATACAGGTCCTCAAAGGTCCATAGACACGTGGACCTAAATATTAACACCTTTTCTTATAATAGTAAATATCTTAACCACCTCTTCCTAGGTTGCATGTTTTGTAAGAAATGTAGAATATTTAAATATTGTTTTACTGTTAATAAATGAGTAAATAACACCAGTTCACATTAAACATGTTGTCTACATCTATAAAGAAGAAATAAAACAATGAACTCAAACATCCCTCCATTTTAGCCTTGCAATGGAAAATAGTAAGAATATGCTCCAATGTGAAAGCTCACTCAGTGAAACTACAGTGACAGCACTACTTCATTTCATTAGCTCGGAACAGAAATTGACATTGTGCGTCAGTGCTGTCGTGTTTATTTATTAAAGAGGACAGATATTATTTATGTGTCTCCCATTCATCAGCCCCCATTGCCTTGTCCTTTTAAGCCGTGACACTGAACTTCATATCGACAGAGCAATATGTATAAATTGGCTGCCAGACACAGTTTATTGATAAGTCATTTCCAGAGATGATCAGTAATAATCATAAGTGAATAAAGGAGGAGTGATAGATCTTCCTATAATAGCTGCTCTGACAGTCCCGTGCAATAAATTACATAACCTTGTGGATTTAGAAGATTTGAGGTATTATTCGGATATGCTTTCTGCAGATTAAAGACACCCTCTGGCCCTGATGTCATTTCTCTTCATATTTTATTTCCAGAGTGAAATTAAAACATAAACAAATGTACATGTAGTAAAATTGTGCCCTTTCTATCATAATACCCTCAAAAATCTGTTTTACTTCCTGTGAAGAATTAGTTTCTACGTCAGTGTATTCCAACCCATTCAAGTTTTATTTAGGGATAAAGATGAAGGTAGGAATGGTCCAACAGCTACATCTTTAGTTACAAATAGCTAGAAGCCCGCCAATCTTTGTTTAATTCTGCCAGGAATATATTTAATATACATAAATGTGTAGCTTATTCTTATTTATTTATTATTTCATTATTCTCATTCTGTGGCACACCTGAAACAATGACTCACTGGCTGGTTAGCACAGGGTTATAAACTACATATAAGCCTTTCACAGGGAAGGGCTTCTGTGACCGTTAAATCCAAATCTAAATTTGTCTTTCTTCTCCTGCAGTGACGCACCTGAATCTGTCTGGGTTTGATTTTTCATGTCAGTGGAACCTCCTGGGTCAAGTCAAATATGTGTAAAATACTGGGGTTTTCAAAAGATGTTCAATTTCTGATAATAATACATTTTAATGAATGGGACTAATGGGAATAATTAGCCAAAACAGTGAATCCTAAGACTTATTTCATGCAAAAGTTTATAATTTAATAAATAACATCCATTCTAATAAATAAATAAATTATCGTCTATACCTTTAGTGCCATAGAGACTGATTTTGTAGAAAATACATTTATAACATTTGCACATAAAAGGTTGTCTCTATAAGACTTATTTATGCAGCTTTGACCAGTTTCACAAAGTCAGACTTCTGTGTTTGGAAATATTTACTGGCACAACATCTTTAGAAAAAATTCAATCTGGGTCCATAATTCAAACCAGAAATTCCTGTGTATGCAAATATATATATATATATATATATATATATATATATAGAACATTTTTGTGAGATGAGATCTTTCATCATTTGTGTTTTGGAAGGAAGCCCGAGAGATATTGTAGAATGATGACTGATTGGGTTGTGTAAGCGCTGTGCATCATTTATCAAACTCTGAGCAGCATTTGGGATGTTTTGTTTATTTACATGCAAATATATTAGGTTGTTTTAATTCGCTCTTGCTCTGTTCTCACATCTCCCACTCGAGCAGCACCGGTACTGTGAAGGCACATTAAAACCATTGTACGGATCTGAGGGCTGGTCAGAGCATGCCAGACCGGTGCCGCTTCCTCAGAAGATTTTGAAACTAAAAAGAGGGGGGGGATACATTTACATCCGCACTGTGGCTTTACACACATCGACAGAGAGAGTCACTGGATACAGCGAAACATTAACGTCAAAAGTCTCCTGTGAGTTGCTCTAAGTGCATCTAAATGTGCGCCCGGAGTACAAACGCACGCTTTCTTTAGCTGGAGTTTAAGTTCAGGTCAGACCCGGCTCTTCAAGTTTAGAGAGACCTGAAGCGAGTCATTCTCTGCGATTCCTTCCCCTCAACTAAATAAATACCTTGACCATGCATTTCCTGCCAGTACCAGGGTACAGTCTTACAGAGAGGATGGGACGGCACATCTTAAACCCCGTCATTTCACCGCAATATGACTGTCCAGTCCCCGGCCCGTTCCTCTCTGCAGACAGTACCCTCTCTTCCTGTCAATGGTCCTTTTGTCCCGCAGAGCAGAATATCTTCAGGATGCAGGGGATCTACAAAGTTGTCTCATCAATAGGAAAGAACTAATCGCCACACAGTCAGGGCCAAGGCAAACACCTTGTGATTTTATAAAACACCCTTTGTTGCCACACAAACGCTTTTTTCTTACACACTGTAAGCTCCTTCTCATTAAGATCTGTGCTCACTGACAGTTTAATTTATTAATGCCACTAATGGGTCATATATTTAAATGAAAGAAAAAAAAAAGGGCTATAGGCTGTGGAAAAATTTATGTTTGCTCAACTGACAAAACATCATTCACTTCATGTTCCTGAGGTTTATAAGGTCAGCTGGAATGTCAGAAAATGGGAACTCGACCGAAATAAAGTACTGGATATGTTTTATGGAATGACAATTTGGATAATAAAATAAAAGGCACATTTATCAATAACTTCCTATAATAGACACATAAAACACCATAGTGATCCTGGAGGGCCGCTGTAGATGTAATAATGGAAGTGAAATCATCACTGTACTCTGGATAAGGTTCAGCTGGTTGACTTTTAAAATGTTGACGTCTCAGAACTGAACAGGAAAACATTTTCTATATTTTAATATCTGTAAAGACTAGATAAAGATATCAAGATAACACATTTCTTCCAAATACCAGTAGCCAGAGACTTGGAGATTCGCCAGCAATGATGACGTACCGAATGTTTATCCAAGTACAATTGTCATTCGCGTTCTCATCAGCAAAGTATATCTAACACCAAAGCATGACGTGGGTGAAACAGAAAGCATGTCAATGGACGCCAGAATACTGAGAAAAGATGCCGAAGACTCGAATCCAATCCCACATTCAAACAGAGACCCAATTCCCCTTGAATATTCCCACGTTTGTGAATAGTGTGTCGGTGACAGATGTTTGTATGTGTTCCAATACATAAGCGTAAAGAAAAAGTTACTACTGGAAACAGACACAGTAAATCAGTCGGGTATTTTCACTCGTTTTTCCAGTGTGAACTCCGCAGCCGAGTGCGTTATGGCTGCTAGCCCCTCCTTGGGTGGCTGTAGTGTCTGGGAATGTGGCCCTGCCTGGTACTCTGACAGAGGGTGGTGTTCGTCAGTTTGATATTCTCCGAGCCGCAGACTCATCGCTTTAAAGACGACAGGTCCGGCCGGGCGGCTGTCAGTCCAGTGACAGAGTGAGAGGAATGGCCTTGTTAGAAGCGCAGAACACAAAACAGGGAGCTGCCGGCCGGGACACTTCCCTGTTTTTGGTTTTGTTTTTGTTTTGACTCCTATTTTCAAGCAGATGATGTTGCGCTGGATTCGAGGTTATTCACAAAGAGGCTTCCACTTATACTCTGTACATCTAATGCATCAGTTATGATTCCACAACGTTTCAGAGCAACCAAAACTGAAATTTTACCCACAATTAAACCCAGAAGTAAAGCGTTTCCAAACAGATATGACTCCAGTACAAAAGCACCTTTATCAGAACGATGAACCGCCAGGAAAGTTAAAAAAGTGATGACTGAAGTAACTATGAGGTTTATTTAATTACTCTTTTGTAGTCTGTCTGAAGCTTTTTGTTATGATAATAATAATAATAATAATAGTAATAATAATTGAAATAATAATGGCATCATTATCATTAGCATTCGTATAAATTGGGCTGAGATTGCATAGATAGAAACTGAAAAGTTCCCCATTGTACACTGCAAATGAACCACAGTTTAAGAACATTTTACCCTCCCATATTTGACAGGGGTCCAATCAGATTATTTAAATTTTCTACCATTAACTTAACATTAAAATAAACTGGTAATGCTTTGAGATACTCTTGCAACACAGTGAAAAGAAAACAACTTCGACAGATAGCCTGATGACAAATGAAGGTAAAATTCACCCCAAATGTTCTTGTTTTTACTTGATTTTAGATAAATAAGCACCAGTATAGTGCGCCTTACAAAACCAGATACTTATGTGCTTATACTTGTATATGTGCTTAAAACCTCTGGTGATCTCTTGAACACTCATGTCTTTAAATATGGGTTACATAAGAAATTTGTGAAATATTTCAGAAGTAGCTATGTACCCCTCATGGAATACAATATTTAATATCTTAGCATGTGCAAAGTACTGTTTTTTTTTCTCGGTTAAGCATTGTGAAGCTCTTCAGAGAAATCAAAGAATAAATAAACAGAACAGCACTACCAAAAATACCCCTAATGCGCCGATGAGATGCAAGTTTCGCTGAGAAAAAAGGTCTGCCCAGCCAAGAATAATGGCTGCACTGGCCAAATGGTTCCAGCTGCTGTGTGCTGACCCGCACCGTGATAAAACTGATCCAAAAGTGAAAGAATGAGGCCGGGAATGCCGGACACTTGAGGCCACGCTTCAGACTCGCAGTTGCTCACCCAGATATCGACGGCAAATCCCTACAAGAGCAGCTGCCCTCAATAAAATCAGCACAAAAGAAACAACAACAAAGCGGAACCACTCGAAATCTCTCTAATCCTGTGTTAATGACAAAATCAACACTGAGGTTATTATATTTTATTTTACTTTACTTTACAGGAACCCAGTAAGATTCGTGGACTTTACCCTGTGGCCCAGCCGTACGCAGAGGGCCCGATTCAAGTTTGAAAGCAATGCCCACCCAACAGTCCGGTCCCCTGTGCTCCGCCCCTAATTTTCGGTCTCTACGGGCTGCACTACATTGGAATGGCGGGGAGAGAGATCTGTTTTCCCCCTTTTATTCGCCATTGAGATGGCAGCACACTATTTATTCTCATGCTCAGAGATAGCAGCTATTTATCACAGCACCGGCTGTCCTCAGGTCCACAAGATAACCCATCATCACCACAATAAATGTCAAAGAGCGATGATTGATGCAGCTAATGAAATTGATTATCCATTCCCAGTGCATAGCACATCAGTGATTCATTGCTGTCTGTTTACTTAAAACAGCAGATTACCTTAAAGATGAACCTTTGCTGGGCTATCTTAGTTTCTAAAGATACTATAGATTGTTTTTCCATCATTCAGAAACGTTGTGCTCTTTATTACTGACCTTGGATAAGTGGACAGTTGTGCAGTTTCGGTTATTTATTTTAGCTGTTGACAACTACATCAAAGGATCGCAAATGGCAGACGATTAGATTTCTTGGAATGGTCTTCATTAAGAGCTTTTGATGGAGAGGAATAAAACACAACCGGAAGCGAAAGGGATTTCAAAAGATGCATGACGAAGGTGGAAAGAAAAACTCAGGGAAAGGCAAATGCATGACCCCAGGTACGGTTAGCAAAGAACCCAAATATGAGGCAGAAAAGCTCTTCTGAGTTTATTTGCTTATCACACTAAATAAGCCTGGAGTAGATATCTTGCCCTATGCTATCCAAGAATGATAACTTATGACAGAAGCTTTTGAAATGTGAAATTTGAAATTCGTCAGCCACTAGACAAACTGCCAAAATTCCCTACATCTTCTGTTTTGATTGTGGCTCTAGTATCTACTAAGTTCAGGGCGGTCAGGTGAATATAGACGTCTATCCCCCATCCCCAGGGCCATCTGTGGTTGGACTGTGGAGATGAACTTCGTCTCATCACAAATGGCTTTTATTAGAACGAGATAACGCTTTACTGCTCTGTCAGCGGGAAGGCTTTATAAAATCTCTGTCGGAAAGTTTGATCAAGCCTGTAAATCCGGCCTTATCAGGAAGAACTTTCAGACGGATATTAAAAACATAGTAGCCTCTGTTGTGAGGTCATCACAGACATTTTCAACTTAGAGGAATTCTTCCCTTTGGAACAATTAATATTATTATTACTGACGTTGTAGTAGTAATTGTTTCATTGTTAAAATGATCTTGAATGGATTATGTTACTTTCCTAGATAATCAGAGAGGTGGGATTGCACCAATACCACACAGGGAGATTTTATTTTTGCATGAACTATGGTTTATAACTGTCTCATGATCACTCGGGTTAATGGATGATTTTATGAGCAATTGAGCTGTCATGAGCCGGCTATTTGAGTCTTAATTTTCCACAGGTTATTAGTAGAAGCACCAGTTCAAACCAGAAACAAGTTGCTATCTTTCTTTTTTTTTTGGGTGTGATATCAGTGCAGTCTCAGACATCTAGATACACATGCCAAAAAAGCACATGCAATATTCTCCACCTCTGTTCGCACTGCCAACTTACACAGGCTGGTATGATTTAATCATCTGCAAAACATTTGGAAAGCTGTTTGACTGTCTTGGAAGAATACGAATATTAGCTCAATTAAGTATTTAAGATTACATGTGAACCGTAATTTATACAGATGTGCTAAATACATTGTGACACACGGTTTTGGCTGGCCTTCAGCGCGCCTGTGTACGTCTTAAAAAGCATTCCCCTAGACCTCTCCCCAAGGCCTCCAATCTCACTGCATCTTTCTATCAAGCCGTTATGGCGGAATCAGCGCCTGTTTTCTCAGAGATCTAGCCGATGAAATGCGAACTAAGGGATGTCAAAACCCTTAACCCGTTGCACTTGTCACAGCAGCGACAAGCTTCCAGATCAGCGACACATTAGTATTGTTAACAGCGTTATCTGTGGCAGCCCTGGACCAGATAACAGCCCTGTTAAGAGATGTTAAAGGGGTTGTCTGTCGGGGGTGGGCTGTGGAATCCGCCTCTGTTTAATACCAAGGAAGCATTCATTTTAAGAAGCGCAAGTGCCGCTGGGCCGAATGTTGGTCTGTGCCGCTGTTGTTGTTCGGATATGTTCAACCTGGAATCCGGCTTTATCAGGGCAGAGGGAGCCAGGCCCGTTCTCGGGGGGGAATGGATCCCAGGGGTATCCATTAGACGCTGAAGAGGTATGTGCAGACGTTTACCCCGCGATGACGTCTCACGGATCAACACAGGCGATATTTTCTGATGGATTTAAAGATGAACAACTAGATCGGAGGTGGATTATAAAAATACATGTGTTTCCTTGTCTTTATTACGCCAAGAACACTTTACTTCCAACCTACTGAGACTGTACAATAAATGAACACTGAACACCGCGAATGATCAAGCGTTATTATTATTGTGAATATTACTTCTTTCTTGGCTCTGTAGGTGTTCACTGACTACAGCAGAGACGACTTTCTCCAGCCTGTCCTAAGCCCTGCATTGAGAAGTGTTTAGCTTGCCGGTGCTAAGACGAAGCTTACTTTTAGTCTTACACTCCACGTACAATGCATTCCATGTGCCTCTTTTTATATGTTTTCCTCGCCCGTCTCTCCAAGCGCAACATACTGTATACAGACGGCAAAGCCAAGGCTAACAAGTTTCTATAATCTCTGCAGCCCTCCACCCCCCAAAGAGAGATCATGCTCGGGAGCTGGCACTGTAGACAATGTACATCTTGTGTGAGTAATTTAGCATCCAGGACAGTCAATCTGGTGCTGGGCCCACTGCCCTGACCCTCTTCAGAGGCCCGGCTCGCTCTCCAGGGCAGTGTGAAACATTTCCTTTCATGGCGCTGACACTTCGCAGATTGAGACATCAGGCCTGTCCAACTGCGGCAAATTAGCAATTCTTCTTGTACTAATTGGAAATAAAAATGTTTGCTGGGAGAATAACTAGTTAGGAATGCAGTTTTGGGAGTTCCTATTACATTTACATTCACTTTTTTTTTGTATTCCCCAGATTGTAAGGAAATGTGGGGAAGCTGCTAGATCATAAACTGTGCTTTGGAAAATAAAGAGAGACAGAGCGAGAATGCCAGCTGTGACACTGAGTATAGTTGTTTCGGCGATGCTGTAACCGCAGCCATTTTTCCGCACCGAAACAAAGGTCACAGATTACTTGACCGTGCACTTTTCAAAGTAATCTCGTCAAATCCGATGTAAGTACAGAGAACTGAATGTGCATAGCGCGCATTAGCACAATTAAGTCTACTGCTTATGTAAACACAATGAGAGCTTAAAACTCTTGTCTGCATAAATAATAAAAAAGCAGAGTTGCTGCTAACTTCACTGGCTTTATTAGTCATCTTTTGCTATTTATACATCTTACCTAAATATGCATCTGAAGGAAATGTATGTCTACAAATTCAAATCCTGAAATTGTTGGTGAAAAGTGAACTAATTACTCAACATTTAAATCAAATAAAACAAACTTGTCTGGTTTTTTTTTTGGGGGGGGGTCTTGCATTCAAAATAGCTTAAGTGGAAAGTTATTTTCTCTCTTTCTTTTTAACACATGAATGCAGTAAAATATTAGAGTGCTGGAGCGGTTTTTGAGCATCATTCCTGATTCAAGAAGCTGTATCAGGCAGTGCTTTGCCGAAAACACACTATAGGCCCCACATTGGTAAAGCACGCTAATCCATACAATCTGATAGCAACAGTGTTAAAACCACTCCACCACCAATGCATAGACGAATACACAACTTACGGGACTGCCTCTGAGTCAGAAACTGTGATAGTTAGGGGTCCTGGAGGTTTCCAGCGTGGCTCCAGATGGCAGAAAACATCTTCCAATTGTTGCTGTCGGGGGGATGGTGGGAAAGTGGGATGCTCATTCATCCACTGTGGAGCCATGCAGCTCATTGTGGACCAAAAACGTCCCCATAAAGACGGTTAAAAGCATCTTCCAAATAAATTCTGTAGAGCATTGTGTGTGTCCCCCACCTCCCCACGCCAGCAGTGATACAACCTTTGCCATCATTAAAACAATGAATTACAGGCTAATGAATAGCTCAGGCTTTCTTTACCCAACTACAGTACATCCAAACACTTGAATTCATTTTTGTCTTCTAACTGGCGGTGGCGTTGTTTTTTCTCTGCAATATGAATACAATAACAAGCTTATAATCCAAGATTTAAAGATAGCTGTTTCTTTTTTTTTTTTTTTTTCCCTGTGGATAAAAGTCCTGAAGAATGCAAGTGACAGCCATGCCTATTATCTCTTTCTGCCAATTTTGTTTTTTTCTTCACTTGATGTCTTTATGCGAGTCTGAAACTCCGGGGCAATGAAAGGGGGGATTCTAGTGAGTGACCCCCACAGGAGAAGAAAGTATTAAGGCAGAAAGAAAGGGAGGGAGAGAGAAACTCGGGCTCCCTGCGGAGACTTCGGCATCTCCTCTGGCAGCCCACATCTTGGCTTCAGACGGCCTTTGTCAGGAGAAGAGAGAGCTCTTCTTCACTTGGGCACGGACAATAGCCGTTTTGTCAGCCGGGGACACAGGGAGAAAGAGAGGGCCCATCCTCGCTAGGGGTAGCCTTTGGGGCTTGCAGATGTTGAAATAAGGATGATTTATTACCCAAGTGTCCTTGGTGGCATTTGGCTACCTTCCCAGACACAGAGAGTGAGAGACAGGGAGGAGGAGGAGGAGGAGGTGACTGCAGATCAGAGACATCTTAATACCTTGTATGGGCATGAAGAAATGCACTCCGACTGTCATGGTATTTTTGTTCCTTTTCTCTGAGAAAATAACTCCGCAGTTGTCTGCACGGCTGAGCCGAACTCTCAGCGCTGAAGTTGGCTCTCTCGCTTCTGCCCAGTAACCCCCCCACCACCACCGCCCTGCTTTCCCTAGCTCCGTTCCCTTTTTTATATAAAATAACAAATTAGCAAATTAACATTCCCCACGGGTATTCCTCCTCCGCTGTGGTCTGTCAGGAGCTAAACACCTCTCCAACTCCACTGTTCCCCCACAGGGAGCTGGACATGGACTGCTCTATCAGTTCTGATCCTTTCAGAATAGGATGCACAGATATATATATATATATATATATATATATATATATATATATATATAATCAAGCTGCAAAAGGCCAGCTAACGGTTTTAAATCACTCTTTATAGACTATGTAAAGACAGTGTGACACAAACCACCTGATGACATCATCACTAAGTGGAACTTTCATGGTTCCGAGCAGCAGCAAAGACTTCGGGAACATTTGTGTCCGTTTAACTATCAAAATGTCTAAAATATCCCTTGCACTTCGGCGGTGCACAGATAGCCCATAATGGAGTTTAATTATTTGTGTTGGCCGTCTCGTTTGTGTCCTGCACTCCTAATAGCCCTCTGGGGAAACGAAACGGAGAAAGAAAAGTTTAGACAGCTTTCATCAAGACCCCTGAGTGGATTGATTGGCAGTGTAATTTACCGGCTCCCACCGCTGCCCCCTCGCGCGCACATTTCCCTGCCCCCCCGCCTCACGTGTCCCTCCCAGAGGAACTGTATTTGTATGTATCTCGGATCACACGTGAAAAGACTGATTGCCTTTGGTTGCGAGACAGAAACCTATTGCCAAACACCGCCATACAATGAGGTATCTGATGTTTGGAGGATGTAGACTGACTGGACCAAACGAGCGCCCTGACATGAACAGGAGGGGGTCATCTATCATGTAGGGGAGGGTCACCCCCCCACACCCCCACAACCACTCTTACTTTCAAGTCTGTCATCTAAATACCAACAGCACTGAGTACACGTTTAATCTGTTTGTATTGTTGTATGCGCTTTCTTTTTCCCCTAGACAAATCTCTGGTTGACTCAAAGCAGCAACAAACATTTGTGTTAAGTAGACAAAACAGCTGTGCGTTCAGTTTTTATCCTAATTTCATGGTGAAGTGTTTCGAGACATACATGTCTGTTTAGATTATTATATATATATTTAAGATAACCATTTCCATTTGGGATTGAGATTAGATTTATATGATCGTACATGAGTTTCCAACAATCACCCTCGTCTCAAACCACTTTGTTCCTCGCCACGTAGACGTACATTTTTATTCCTGTAATTCATGTAAGGCGATGTATCTCGTTTAGAGTAGTAATTAGGGAACATTATCAGAAATAATATGGGACCAGGAGATCACAAATTCAGAAAACGCAAGCGGTGTAGTATTGTGAACTGTTGCTTATGTTCATTAATAACAATGTGCGGCCCGTATCGAGATTGTGTAGTACGGCATATTTTATTCAGAACTATAGTTTTAATTTTTATTTTCATTTACACAAACATGTAACTTTGTCAGCATCACACAGTGTCTAGAGGAATCAATCTCTCTTATGCTGTCGATCAAAACAATTTCTACATCAGCGTAAAATACCTCGAGAGTCTTTTTTTTTTTTCGACATGATTAAATGCTTTTTCCCATGAAAAAAAAAAAAAAAAAAAAGTGCTGTCTTTGTGCAACCGTGGCAGTACCAGGCTGGAGTTACAGTAAAGGTTAATGACAAACAAGGGACAATGAGACCAGGACAAAGAGGATCATACACTACCCTTTTCAATGGCTGTTTCATTTCTCCATGAATAATTTAAATTATCATCTCCCGAGTATTGCGCAGAGTATTTCTGAGAAAGAAAGAAAAGCAAAAAAAAGAGAAAAAAAAGAGAAATGCCTCTTCTTTTTCTTCTTATTCTTTTCATTTTTGTCTCATCTCTTTCATGTTGGTGCATAGGCTGTTTTCTTGCCATGTGAATCAGTTTGGAGAACAATGAGATATATGAGGGTTGAGGGGGCAGAGGAAGAATACTGCTCTTGTTGTGCTCTGCCCGGCTTGACGTTGATTAATGAGGGTGCGGACATGGGCAGAATGTACAAGGGGAGCTCCGGAAGGCCTGGGGGCACTCGGAGGAAGAGGGTACCCGGAAAGACGACAAACACGGGGGGCCGGCAGGGAGGAGGGAAGGTAGGCGAGCAGGACAATCCCACTTTCTTACTGGCCCATCGTGCAGGCACTGGCGATGACTGAGCACCTCTCCCAAAGCTTTAAAACACCAGGCTGTAACTCTGGAGCCTGTAAGACGTTAAGCATTTGCTTGATTTGCTATCGCATGTCTTTTTAAAATGAGGTTACACTCACACTGTAGCCTTTAGCAATACTTTACACATAATAACAACGATAACAGCTGACACATGAAACCTAGAGTGAAGTACACCAGTCTGTGATGCAGAGTTGAACTGATACCTTGGATTGGTCTTTGCTTGAGACATTGAACTGGGCCCTGACCTGCCCCACGACTATAAAACATCACTGTGCTATCTAAGAAGAGGTGAAGGCTTCCATACAAGCACTAATCCCAAATATTGATCAGAAAGCAAACACAATTGGTCAATTTTCCATTCCAGGCTAATACTCTAAACAAACGAGGAAACAAAGCAATAAAGGCTGCTTTTTCATTTTAGAAGTCCGTTACTGAATTTCTCTACCCAGAATCTGTTGTAAAGAGAGCTGTAATTCACTACCAGGTCCTTTTGTTTGAGCTACAGCAGCGGAGAAGCCCATGCCTCGACCGTGGTTTTCCCAGCAGTGACTGGTGAGGGGTGCCGAGTCTCTCCCACTTCCCAGAGCCCCCCGCTCCGGCACACCTATTCCCTCCCGAGATCCCTTGTGACTGCGGCCCCCACAGCCTCCGACCAAACAAACCAGCGAACTCTACTGGAGCACGACTGCGGAAGAAAAGGGAAACAGGGAGAAAAAGAGAACAAAGCACGCATCCAATTTGCTCTTTTCTGAACCAGAGCAAACCTGGCCGATTTCCCAGCGTATCATTCCTCCGCTGAATAAGGTCAATTGGTTAGCGGCACTGCTTTAGACTTGATGGTTTTTCATTGAGGGGTAAATGGTGTTCAAATTAGCCAAAGCTGTCAGAGGGACTTCCTCTGCCTACTACCTCTTAACGCCTAAAAAAAAAGGAATCACTCCTGTGTTATACAGGAAAAAGAAAAGAAAGCAAGTACAATGCTTTTCCATGTTTCAAAACGTGTATGAAGACTGACTTTTGTGCTCTTGACCCAGTCTTGGGTATATTTTAAAGTTTACACTGCCTTTATTAACAGGCACTATAGGTTTGTAAGGTTTATGAGCTAAGGCATGCAGAAACTAAAAGTAGGTAGTTGTGCAATGCATGAAGAGAGACCACTGCTACGAAATACATATAACTATGTATTTCAAATTCAAATGGTTTCCCATGAAAAACAAACAATTCACAAGTCAATTGATTACATCTCCCCTAGGAGTTGCAGACTCGAGACGCTTGACTATTTAATTCAGTGACTTCCAATCATCAAATGGACACAGTTCAAATCTAGTAGATGTATACATGCAGATGTGCTGCAGCTCTCTCTCTTTCTTCAGACATTTAAAGAATTGACAGCGCTCCTTGTCATCTCCTCTTATTTTATTACAGCCCCTTCTCCCCTTCTCTGGCCTTGCTCTGACCCTTGTACATCCACTTTCATTGTCTCACCACTCATCTATAGGTAAGCACCTCACAAAGAAGCCCAGCCACTTCAAAAGACAGGACAATAGCCAGATTTCCTCCCAATTTACTCCCAGAGAAAAGGAGGCTTGGAGCCCATTCAGTTGTTCTGAATAGACTGCCTAATTCAGGCTCAATTGTGGCCTAACCTTCACTTCCCTTCACTTCTTTTAGGTGCTTCTGACTTTGGCTAATTCATGAACAATCCCTGGTGATCCGCGCTCGCCCTGGTCTCGCTGCAAAACATTGTGTATTGATGGCGAGAGAGTGTGTGTGCGGGGGGTGGGGTGGGGAGTGTCTGCAGGCACCCCCACAAACTCTAATTAAACATCCACTGGGTTGAGAGTTACTGAAGTTATTTACCAATCGTTTTAAAAATGTTCTCGTCTGGCCTCTTAGTGAGACCCAATCAATCCCCCCTCACTCACCCAGGTCTTGCAATGGTTGTTTTTTCTTTTGTTCTCAAAGCTTCCTCGTTTTCAGATATGTCTTTATTAAAGCCAACCAGATTCCTCTGGGCTTCATTATTCCACAAAACAGCTCTTGGTAAATATCACTGAATTTCACATCAGAAAACACATGTAGCTTCACTCCATTTCCCAGAATAAACTACACCTAGTACCCACAGTAAACCAGACACCTCCAAAACTAACTATGACATTGATTACCTGTACATTTATATACGTATACAAATCAAATTTCTTCCAAACCACAAAATCCTTCAAATGTAAAGGGATTTAGCCAGTAACATGGGATATCATAACATTAAACAGTCATTGAAGATTGCAGAGCCTTTTAGAAGGGATATGACAAGACCGAAACCTCGTCCACTTTGTTTACTCAAAATGTAAAGATCGGCTTTCCCTAATCCATTCAGCTACCTCGCCGTATTTCCATGAGTGGGATAGTGTGACAGGAAGGAAGAATGAAGGTGTTTATCTTGAAACGCAATGGTTGGGGGGAGCACATGAAAGATCCACAGAAACCGAACTGTAAACACAGTAACCGTAGAGCGCCATCAAGGACCTGTTCTTGAATTGTACGCTGTAATGAAACCATTCATGGCTCTACACTAGTGAAGTACAGTCAAAACAGCTTGAAAGAGGTTTGGTGGTCTTCATTTCATACTCTAGATGTAATAAAATAGGCAAATAACTCTGTGGATAGTTTGACAAACAGGAGAAACGTCTTCCACCTCACTGCTGTTAATCTGTCCTCAGTTAAGGATATGAGGCTTGTCCTCGAATAGTCCCACTGTGTTGTGCGTCTACACCAGGGCTCGGAAAACATCTTCAGAATGACTTTGCATCAAGAAAACACGAACCATTGATTCTCATGTTGCGGCTACAACAAAGCGACCCGCCTCGGAGCTCGGGCGGACCTCCGGGTTGGGTTACATTCTTCACACAAAAATTCTAGATCTGATCTGGCTCGTTTATTCGTATTAAAGTTCAAAAATCTATAAATGAAAGTGACGGTTCGTTTCGCTTCTATAAGATTTTGTTCTGTGTTAAAAAAACAACTAAAAAAAAGAATGGTAAAGCAGAGGACACATGCCTTTGTACAGGAGAGACCCGAGATGAGGCCAAAACAAAAGCCTTCTGACTCCATGAAACAGAACACCTTCACTGGCCCTCTGTCCATCCACTGTGACTTGGCAAGAGCAATAATAAGTACCCAGTTTACAGGGGCTGATTTCCTGATTTACTCACTGAAAAAGTCAATACAACGCCCGGCGCACTATTTGTTTTGATTTTTCTAGCTAACACGAATTGACACTCAATTTATCAGAGCAGGAAACTGCCCGGCCAAGAAGGGAAAAAATACACCAGCGCATTTCACAATACAGTTTTATTTTATTATTATTACTATGATGATTATTATTATTCCCTTTGTTTTTTCTTTCTAAGAAAAGAAAAAAGGGAACAACATTGTCAACTCATTCGTGTGAGGAAAGAAATGGCTTGAAAACAGACAACTTTTTGTTTCTTTTTGGTTCAATAACCCGTGGTGTGTTGATTAGGTTTGTGATGACTGAAACAGGAACCACGAAGGTTGTGTTTTTTCAAGCAATTGCCTCTCCGAAACCTTTCCTTCACAAAGTAAAAGATTGCTCCCAGGAAGTTACAATGTGAGCAATAAAGACTTATGAAAATTACACGACTTTAATTCTACCAAGTTTTCTGTGCACAATAAACTATTGGAACTACTGAAGGGATTTATTTTATCATCACTAGTTTGTTGGTGCATTAAATAGATTAAAAAATAATACCAAGTTCGTATGTATGTTTGCATATATGGACACAATATCGTTACAGCAAAAGTACCTTGAGACATACAAAAAATAAGGATACCATTAATGTATTTCAACAGCTTCACCTGGTATCAGAAAGTTAGGGGGAAGTTAAACTACAATTTAACCACACTGATTCAAATCAGAACGTTCTTACATATGACTTGAAACCACATACAGTATTGCTCAAATTTGTAAACTCTGATTACAACTCATGGTTAAGATAATCCAGCCCACACAGATAACCACTAATGGACTGCAGTCTATCAGATGTAGGGCCTAATACATTTTAAGAAAAGCATCTTCTAAGCTGAGTTCTCTGCGATAATAGTGGCCCACAGTCTGCAGACCGAATACATCTATTCGGGAAGTGAGAGGAAGTGAGGAGAACTTGATAATTGTAAATGAGGAGACTATTCTCAAAGCAGAAAGACACTTCTATATACAAACTCCTCTCAGAGCCATCATGTGAACAATCTAGGATTTTTTTTCCTCTTCTTTTTCTTCTTTCTGTTTTTTAATAAAGCTGTTTGGTTGTCAGGTCTTTTCAAGCACAGATTCACAGCCATGTGAAAAGTTAATCCCTCTGTGCTTCTCTCTGGCTCTCATCTCCCTGGGAACCCCAGTGAACGGGCCGGCTCAAGGGCAACCCTGACAAGCCTGGAGTGGGCGGCTTCGGGCCCGGCAGACACTTGAGCTGCTCCATTCAGCCCCGCCTCCCCCGCGCCCGTCCCCTCCAACGGCTTTTGATGAAGAGACTAACGGACAGTGGGATTTTGGATTTACATTTTTAAGTGCTCATCAAGTTGAAGGATGACAGTGTGCAAAATGGGACTTTTAATGCGTTCCTGCTCCTTGCAGGAAGCCCCCAGTCTCTCCACCCCGTCGCCTCACTCTTTCAAAAGAACAACAGATGCAGACTTTCTCCAGTACTTGTCTGTCAGTGTACCTGAATCAGCTACGTGATAAACATGCCTGATAAGTGTTTATTGTTGTTTTTCTGTAATTTTGTTGTATATTTGAAATAGAGGATTAGACACATAGTTGCAAAGTGGAAAGACCAATATCTGTAGAATTTTTGTCAATCGACAAAAATATATTGTTATTTAATATCCACAGTAGTGGACCTCAGGAAATTCGAAAGGAATACATTATTATATATACAATTGTTGGAATGGTAATTGTAGGTACAGAAAGTAAACTAAGTAATAGTAACAACAAAAAAAGTTGATATATAATTTTTAACTACACCTGAGAGTTTTGCATTAGGGGATTTTAATATTTATCTGCTGTTAAGTGAGACTTGCAGGACCGTGCAAGAAAATGTCTGTTTTTTAGTAGATTTCAGCTTGTATGTCAGCCCTTCAGAGTGCTGTAGAAAATGCAGCTGAATGCTTTGCTTGCATTGCAGTTTTCAGTTAATAGTTTTAAGTGGCACTGGAAATACAGACGGGACCAGTCAGGCATCTTAATCCCTCTCTCCTGTCCCTCTCTTGCTCATTCAACCTCTTCCTAATGTTCTTTCAGGCCTCCGCTGTGAGACTAGGCCAAGACCAAGCCTGATAAATTAGTTTTGAGGGAAACAAGTGAGATTTTGGTTGTAAAGGTCAGCCAGACTTTGTTCTGTGTGAGGGTTTATCTCAACTACAGCTGCGTCAGACAATAGTCCAGTCGTCGCTGACAGAAACCCAAGCTGTGCTTGCTAAATTACTTCACTGATAAGGTAGAATTAGCAGGCACTGAGATCCAAACAGGGAGGAGGAGGAGGAAGAGACGAGCGAGAGAGAGAGAGAGAGAAGGGTTTCCACTACTGACAAACCACTAAAGTGTAAAATCAGTCCTGTTGCATAGCTGAAGAAACCTCAAGGAATCAGTTTTACTTTCAGGAGACTTCTATTCAGTGAAAATAACATATGACATTTTTTTTATATTGAAAGCATTTCAAAGTATTCTTCCTGCAGCTGTTTCAGCAATAGTATAATTCTATTTAATTACTAACTAATCTTAGAATTTTGTTTAAACAGTGCTGCACAAAATCATCCGTAAAACAAAACTTGGGAAAAGCTGAGATGCATGAAACTGAAGATGTGGGTAAACATGTTAATTTGGTATCAATGATATAAAAAACTAAATTTCTGATAGCTATAAATCTTAGGTCTGTAACAACTTTATTTGGGCAAATCTAGAAAATGTTAAATAAAATTAGATGTTTAAAAACAAAACACCAACTAAGAATTCATGGGAATTAAATGGCTAAACTAAATGCAAAAATAATTCAAGATGTCCGTGTCTCTAGCCGCAGCCCGGAAGGCAGGTGGTGTGGAGTACGTGCCGGAGAAGGTCAGGAGTCTGCGGTCCCAGATCAACTCCTGCGATCGGCCTCCAAGGGCTCCCGAGTGATCCATCATGTGTGCAGATCAGCAATGGCAGGACCAGGCGAGGGGTGAGGGCCTCTCTCCTCAGTTAATGGGGTGAAAAGCTGCCACCCGCTACGGGGACGGAAAAGCCGCAGCCAGCTGACTCTGCACCATTGTTGCTCTGAACGTTTGGCTGCCATGGTGAGTTCAGAACCTGTGCGGCCGTGGCTCAAGGGAACTTTTGCCGTCCTCTCGCTCTCAAAAGCAAATGAGGTTTTCGTGGCCGATTGGGGTTTTCAATGACCTACCATTTATCCTGCTCCTTCTGTGTGTACTTTAGAAATATTTATGTGATTAGTGATATTTGTATTGACCAGCAGGGGGCATTGGTGTATATACCTTAGCTTAATTGTTTTGTTTTCCCAGGCAGAGAGTACAAGGTTAGGAATCTTAATTATTTTAGATTAACATAAATCATTTCCATAAATTTCCAGAAATTAAAATTACAAGCATTCCTAAATTCATTAATCTTTCATCTTTGTCAAGCAACACAATTATAATGATCAAAAACAAGGTCAACAGCCATGAGCTACAAGCTTAATCCCAAACCAACACTGAAGGGAAGTGTGCCCCCTACTGGCACACCTGTCACACAAGTTGGCATCCCTTGGGTGTCAGACGATCGCCCGTATGTTTCCGAATCCTGGTTTGTTATTTTAATGCGAAGTGTTACCAGGTGGAGCGGAGAACCCTCTTGCTCACTGCTAACCTACTTCCTTCAATAGGAAGAAGAAGTGAAAAAGCATTAGACATCTTGCTAGGAAATGGTGATTAAGTGTCCCAATTTTATCACTGAGCTAGTGTGAGGAGCCAAAGACACAAGTGAGGGCTGTTACTCTGAACTCCCACACTCCAAGCACAGCTATTATAATTTGGCCAGATATTGAAAGAAAAAGAAACATCAGTCAGTTCCTCGTACAAAGGGATGGGCCTAGTTTCTTGTGTGTCACCGAATACCTTGTCATAAAACTATGTAGACTCTATATTAAGATGACAAAGTTGCAAGGCTCACCCATTCCTGAAAGGTTAAAGAGCAAGTCATTGGACTCTGAGAAATATACTATTACTTCCAGGCATGTTTCCTACAGCTGATTAAGTAACAGCAGTGTTCTTTCAATACTAAACATCCTTCATTTGTGTTCAATCCTCTGTGATATCTCCATTAAAACAATAAACATTGATCCTTCTTTTACACATTGCAACACCGGGCTATATCAGCATGTTTTATTGTTGTCTTCAATGTTTATCAGACGAAGAGGATTAATGCAAGGGACAGTGCATTGTGAAAGCAGACAGTTGAACTCTGCTGAAGTGTGCTAAAGTTGATTTTGCTCCGAGGAGGGAAGGCTAGGGGTTTAATTCTCACACTCTTCACTGCTCACTCGTTCGATCAATGTGCGCAGCCAACATACCAGGCCAAAACGGGATTTTTTTTTAAGTTAAGAATGGCTCACTTAGTGTACTTTCTACAAAACTGCTGTTATCTCTTTAATTCAGGAGAGAGACCACTGGCAAGAATACACAGCCATACACACATGAACATACACAAAAAGGCACTACATACCAGACAGATGGATATGTTATAAAGATGAATTACTGCTGGAGTAGACGTTGGGATGAACAACTTGGTTTGGCTCTACAGACAATGGCCTTGCCAGAAAAAAAAAAAAAAAAACAATAAATAGTCAATTTAAAGCTAATCTGTCTTTATAACAAATTAAATATAACTATAATGTACTATTCATTATAGGTTTTCTATTAGTAAATTACAATTATTGTTTGTCTGTTGGTGATTCAACATCAATTGCTGATTTCAACCTTAATATAATCAAATTGTAATGCGATAAGTAAAATACTGTGTAGAAGTGAAGATGACACGTACACAAATGTTATCTGTTGCCCGTGTTTATTTCAGCATAAAAATGCTCATATAGCTAAAATAAGTAACACTAGAAATGGAAATGAATGTGAAACATTCATGCCACACAGGATTTGAAGATTTACAGATAGGAACTAAGCTACACAGAAAAAAGCAAATCCACAGATGATTCACAATATATCTGCTTCTGTTGAAACCTGTGTAATTCTGCGAGATATATAACACTGACTGGGTCAGTGTTTGGGATATATGGATGAGTATAACAAATCACTCAGTTCCTCTCCAGCATAAAGACAAAGATACAATACTTTAAACTTCAAATAACACTGTTATTGCGCTTAATAGTTTTAAGTGTGCACAATTATTTAAATTACCCTAAGCATTATTGGATTTAGTTATATTACCTACTGAGAGAAATATTTTAAGTATGGTTGCTTTTTCAAACGTTTCATTACTTTCCCCCGAAGGACACCAGGAAGTATGTTTGCAGACGGCGGGCTTCATTTTACAGCTGAACAACTTAAATTAAGTATCTTTCAGCGGATGGAAGCAATTGCATGTTTTTTTTTCCCCCAAAACCCGTAAGATTTGTCATGGTTTTTAAACCAATGTGCAGCTTCTATATAGAATCATCTGCAAAACACATCAAACTGTCAATGCCGAGGAAGTTAATCTGTTCCAGGGGGTTTGATTGTTGGTGGGGAACTCCTGGCACAAGGTGATGCATTTATTTCTAGGAGAGCAATTATTTGGGAAAAAAAAAAAAAACTATTATAAAAACATTTAAATCAGATAAATGCCTGATGCAAACGGACTGAAGTGTTTATTATTTTAGCGAATCAAGAGTCATAATCCTCGCAGACATTATCGCAGCTAAATGTAACCGAAAAATTGAAAACCTCCTCCGGTGCCTCTTGAAGCCAGAGGCGCTCTCATCAGTGCTGCAGCTGCTGCGCAATCTCGCCGTCTGGAACCTCATGTGCAGTAATCTGGCCACCATCACAGGAAGTACCCTGGCTGGTGCCCAAACCATAACTGCCCCCAATCTGACACTAGTCTGCCACCTTTTCATTAACTAACACCGAGGTATTTCCACCTTTCCACTTTCTGGAGGGCCCTTAGCCAAAAGCCTTCATGCTTTTTTCTTTTTTACATTTAAACAAAACTATACACACATGCACTAATGCACACAAGTACGTGTTCGCGCAGGCTGCTTAGAACCCTTCCTGGATTGTAAACTGCAGTTAACAGCTATTAGTACTAGATTTGGTCCTTCAACACTAACTGACAAATTGTTATTGATTTTACAGCCGTTTAAATACAGATTTATGAAGATCTGGCACTGTAAGAAAATAAGACTATTGAGATGAACAGAGAGGTTCCCCTTTGAAAGCCTGCGTACATAACCAGACCTCCGTGTGCAGACATCGTTTAATTAGCAAGATAAACAACTCTGAGAAACGTCATTATTTATCCAGTCAATGAGCAATATCATTGTCTTTTCAACCCTCAGGGCAGCAAGTTACAAACGATCTGGTAATTTATCAGGGGCAGCATGACAGATGGGTTTTTGTTTTATTAGAAGAGGATTTTGGGCTGGTGGAACCTGGTTTGTGACATTTCTTTTGGGTGTATTTGAATGCAAAGCTAATTAAAGTATTAAAAACCAGTGTGTAAAGATATCCGAAAATCACTCTCTTCAGAATTGCCTTAAGTGTTTATTGAAGGATTTTATTTCCATAGCTTGGTTTTGCTGTCTTGGGGTTTTTAAATAAAATAGAGCTGATATCCCTTCAGCATGTTTTAAATACCTTAAGAACTGATACTTTCACTGTGCCATATTGAGTGCCATTGCATTTCACCAAGAACGGCTGATGTATGGGCTGTACAGAACAACATACTTCAGCAGTCAAAGTTGACTGTAAGACTCTTTGATCTAATCCCCCCCCCCCTTAAAGACTATTTAAATCTTGGTTTAGATTAATTAACAGATGTTTGTAATATGTTATTGACAAATTAAAAGGTATCAATGCAGTAATGAATCCTGACAAGTCATTTGCATGCAAGCCCTTTTTCCTTAAAATTTCTTTGGGCTTGTTCATGGAAACAAATTGACGATGTCTGAGCACCCAAATGTAAGATATTTATCTTAAACAGCTCCTAAAACCTGACTTTGTGTTTCTACAGCAACGCAGGCCATATGTTTAATATTAGGTGTAATCTGTTCCACTGGAGTGCCCTGAAAGCTGAGAAAATTTGATTAAATTGGCTAATAGCATGTTTTAAACCTAAATAAAATGAAAGTAAATGGATGAAATTACAGCCCAGACTAAAATTACCGTATTATAGTTTTTTCTGAATTTGTGAAATAAAAAATACACAAAAACAACACTGAACCGGTCAACTGTGATTTTCAATGGCACTAATTTAAATTATGATGTATACATTTTGAATGAATTTGAAGCTTTCACTCCAAGCAGCTCTGATATTTAGGTGTATGTACAGTTCAATTACAACAACAATGGATATAAACAAGTATTAAATATGGGGTAAAAATATGTTCTAGAATTTAACATTATAAAAATAAGCAAAAAGATTCTACAGCACATGACTATATGAGTATCCCTTGCTGTGTGAATAGATGACCAAGAACCTTATAGTACGTACATGTATTTTACAGAATGTATTTGTTTCTATGTATTTGCCTCAAGCAATCTTGAATTGTAGTTTAATTACAATACTAATTATTTAAATTTATTTTGGATGTTAATGATCCATTTGCCTTGCCAGCTAAATTGTAAAGCATGTTCTATTAATCCCACTGAATGATATAAATCTGTTGAACTTATTCAATATTTATTGCATGTCATTCTGCACTTTGGATGTGATCCATTTTTTTCCTGTTTGTTTTAGGGGTGTTGTACTGTGAAAACGCTATTTGATGACCGCTCAATCTTTTCATTTAGTTTTTTTCAGTCTTTCTTTTAAGTGAGTCACTTTGGATAGGGGTATCTGCAAAAAAATAATTAATATAATACTTGCAATATCTCTACAGAGCTCATATATTTTAAAAACCTGCTGTTAGTCGCTGAACATTTTAATGAGAGGCGTGGATCGCAAACTTTTCTGTAAAGGACTGTGACCGTCAGCTGCACGGCTGGAAACATACATGTGTAATGGACAGAACACATCAGAAGTAAGACACATTACTAGCATAACATAGCTTTTGTGACTTGACAGGACGCTAATGATTAAATACCTTTGAAATCTTTGCTTATATGTATACATATCCCTACTGGGTACAACACTGTTCCCAATAGCGTTCCCACCCCTATGGTCCCCTGGTACGTAGTGCTCTCTGGCCGCGTGGGCGTGCCTCCGTGGGCAAACAGACTAGACAAGTTGTGAACTGCACCCGCTGAGCACTGCCCGGGCACACGGTCCCAAAATGTGATGTGACACAGAGCAGGGTAAACAGTGAGGCCGGGTCAGGACAGATAGTGACAGGGCGGGGCGGCTGTTTGTGGACGTTAGCTGGAGGACAAACAAAGCCGAAGCGATGGCGTGAAAGGTAGCTGTCAGAAAGGGATCAGCGGACAAAGGAATGCCGCAGAAGTATGAGGAACACCATGGAGAGCAAAATGTCCCTCACGTAGACCAAAAAAAAACTGTATCGCTAAGTCAATAAGACGGTAAATAATAGAAACTGCGTGTATCAGCCTTGTGATCCAAAGAGTCATGTTGATATGGAAAAATACTCCACGCAATGAGTGCAAATAGAAAGTTTGCATTGGAGCAAAGTCAAATCAAGGTCACTGCTTCTAACGCTTTGTAGTTGCAATCCTGGACAGGAATCAGCAACTAATTCTTCCTTATAATACTAATACAAGAATAAAAACTGGTATATGGTTCTTTTGAGTTTGAGGCCATATAAGGTCGTCGTTTATGGTTAATCAAAACAGGAACGTTGATATTGTCAACAGACGTTCGACCGGATCTCTGGACCGGCATAGTCACGGTAAAGAGACTCTGCAGAAAAGAGAAAACATTACGGGCCTTTCCTGGTTTCCTTTCTAGGATTCAACATGGGTCCAGCATGCTAGAAAAGTCTAGGACGGGGGAACGTGTGTCTGTATTGGCGAATGGTCACAAGGCGTCTTCCCAGAGGAGCCACATTGCGACTAATATGCAGTTTTAAAGCAAAAACTCTTATTCCATCTGCAAACCCAATGAAATGCCAATACAATCATCAGTACCTTTTCACTCTCTGGCTGGCTGGCAGCGTACAGCACAGCTCCATCGACCAGACGGGCCGAATCAATAGTAAGTTAGTAATTACACAGTGTGTAACAAGAGTTTTAATTGTCCAGACTTTTATGAGAATCAATACTTTTCATCCAGTCGTTCCATTCAGAAAGTCAAGGCCTTGTCTTCTTTTGATTTTTTTTCCCACTGACAATGTCTTCATTTTCATTTTCTTTTCCCGTTTCAACCGCTGAGAGAGAGACGCACACCGAGTGCAGGGGAGAGGCAAGAAAACATGACGATGGAATAACATGACTGCACATCTAGGCAACACACACCTCACTCAAGGTTATGGGAAAGGTTATGAAAACACCATTAATACAGCTTTGGAAGGCGCTAGCTCTGTTTGCTATGAGTTTTAAGGAAATCTGAAGTGCTGCAAGAGATTCCATTCCAAGAAAAGTTCATTGTTTCCCCAGTTGGGAAAAAAAATTATAAGATACTTTGTTGTTTGAAGATATCTCAGGGAAGGTTGATAATCCTTTATTCACTCATGAAAAAGAATGAGGTGTGAGTTGACTCATTTAGCTCCATTAATCTTAACAGAAACAGCTTGTTAATATTTAACTGCCACTTAGGAGTCACTTGATTACTCAGAACACAGAGCCGGTTGTCCCATGACAGTCCCTGGATGTGGAGCTCTTACCCATGCTTGTCTGTTCTTAAACCCACGAGACACAGACACTGTGCGATTGCAAGCACACCTTAAGTGAACGGTTACATGCCAACCGATTGTTTTATTAATCCGTCAAAAACTTTACATTTGAAAGACGCATTGTTGCCAAGAAGACTGTCCTTTCTTAAACAAACATATGTCAGATGTATACGTCTTCCAATTCTGTGCATTGTGGACACAATCTGAACACTCCTTTGGAATTCAGATGGAACTAAACGTGCAACATTTCTGAATTCAGAACCACTGTGTCACAGAGTCTCCACTTTGGACAAGGTATCGCATATTATTATCATATAAAAAATACTAATTCCAATGGAGATAAATCTGTGTTTTCGAATACTGAACACGTACATTGTCCGCTTGCTCTCAATACACTGCTCAAGTGACTTAGTGAACAGACTTGTAACTCAGGAGAACGTCTTGCACTGATGGAGTCAGTTCAAAATGCTCATGGAGAAATGTGCTCCCTAAAGGGGATCTATCGCACAGACTCTCACTCCAAACGCAGTGCGGATGGCAGCGCTGGGCCGTGTTGTTGGTGGGGGCTTTTGTGCGCTCTTTCTAAAGTCAATACGTTATCCAAGTGGATCATGACTCTAATAATAGCGCATCGTTCTTCCGAGTCCCTGAGCTGACAGGAAGCCTGCAGAAAGATCTTCTCTGAGGCTGCAGCAGGGGGTTAAAGAGGTGTCCTGATTGAAACAGGCAAGCGGAATGTGAATGTTACATTATGTTATGATAAAGGAAGTGTAATGGTTTTTAAATAGATGATTCTCAGTCTTATTACATTCGCAGCAGAGGAGCCTGCGAGAGGGTGAATGAACGTGGCCTCGAGCTAAGCATCTCCTAGATTGAGCTGTCCGTCTCGCTGAAATGAATCTAACTTAACACCTTCCACTAGCTAGTGCCTCGGGGCAGACCAGACTCGGCTTCTTCCACCTGAATCATTCTCATTAAAAAACCTGCAACACAATGGCAGGCCGGCACTACGCTCACACAACACTGCCAAGAAACACTTCCATCATGAAATAATGGAGTTGCACACACAGTGTTGGATGGTGATTAATATGAGATAAAGATGTGAGACTGTGAAACTATTACATACAGCACATTTTCTGAAATATGGCAATATATTTTTGTTTTGTCAAAGAAAAGACTGAGTTTATAGACACAGGATTCAATATTGAACTGGATGTTTGACTTCAACCACCTGCCAGGGAAATATAACTTCTAACAAAACATGTCCGAACTTGAGATTATCTATAGCTCTTAAAATGCCATTTCCAGTTCCCTTTAACGACAGATTGACGTCTCTTCCTGGAAGTTAATTAGCTCTTGCAAACACAACTGCATTGCCATCTGCAACGTGATACCATCTCCCGAAGAAGCTTAATTAGAATTGCCTGCTGATTGTTAGCCACTACACCAAAATAATTAAGGTTTAAAATGGCTTCACTTCACATTAAACGGTAAAAGCGTTCATGTTTGGGGGTTCGTGTCTGGATTTCATTCACTGGGTGGCATGTTTATGAAACACAAAACATTTTTTTCCCAAGTAAGTCTCAATGATTGTGTTTTTTAGCAGATGCGGAAAGCAATCAGGAATTGCCTTAATCCACAGTAGTGACAGATTGTAGTTCTAGCAACAATTCTGACCCCATATTTTCATACATGGCTCGTTTTCAGAGCTGTCTGACCAGAGGCAACGAGATGACGTACTCCTGCTTTGCGTTCCTCGGGGAGGCCTGTGATAGCTATCGATGCTGTGCTGTTTTGACTATCTTTGATAAGAGCGTGGGTCCTAAAGGCTTGCTGAAAACAGCAGACAGGATGTTTCCCTCACAGGCTGAGTTTTCATGGCAGGAAAGTAAGACCTTGCATTTCATACACTAGGGCTCGTCATAAACCAAACTTTGAAGCGTTTGTCTAAAACTGTCTCTAATCGCATCGTAGGGAGACGAGGAACCCCTAGTGTCGTTAAAGACAGGGTGGAGTAATTCACGTCACTGTCTGTCTATTGTTCCTGGACTCTAAAATGGACAAATCCTCAAATATGTTGTTTTTTTGGTCTGAACGAGAGTTATCTATGAGGTAGCTGTCGCACTCCATAAGGAATTGATAGTAAACAGCTTTGTAGGGTGAGACACAGTGTGCTGATGAGCTCCATTAGCTATAATTCCTAACAAAACCGCTTACAGTGAGTGTGTAGTTTTTGGAGAGGAGCCGCGGGTGTTTTAAAGGGCTAGTCATAATATGAACTGTACAAAGGAAACTTCTCCGTGGCTCCGTGCCATCGAGCGTGCGCCTCGCTGCTAATTGTAACATGTTTCACTTGCACAGTTCGGGGGCGCTGAACTGAGATCCTGGAAGGGCTGGAAATAATCTGTTTCACACAATATAGGGAATTCAGCCGTACTGTAAGTGTGCAAATCCACAGAGACGACCAATTGCAGAATTACAAGACTGTGGGTGTTATACACTGTGATTTAAATGTTATCACTATTTCATGTTTGTCAGTGATATTCTATCACTTTCCTGCGTCCTTTCCTTTCTTTGTCCAGAAAGCTTGTAAAAGAAAAAACCTGACTGTTCACAGGAATAAATATGTTTAAAAATAAATACATTACTCTCTCCAGGTTACAGCTATCAAACCCTATGCGATCTGTAGGGATAGACATTCAAAGCAGGCCAAGCTTCTTGTTCTGTCAACTGTGAGACGTAGCGAGAAATCAGGAAAGAGTTAATGAGGTTAGTGAAGCAACCTCAATATTATTTGATGTCATGTTGAAATGAGAATTTATAGTTCAATATCCATGAGAAAAGAGAGAGAGAGGGAAAAAAAAAAACCTAGTTCAGGAGATTGAATTCAGTTGTATTATGAAATGCAAATAGTCCAGGCATCTGTACTCTCTTTTGGAGTCGCCGAATGGAAAGAAAGGAGGAGCTTCATGGAATACTTACCTTCCTCAAGGTCATAGCTGTGAGTTAGACTCAAGTCATCCTTTCGTTGTCGTTGTTTCTGTGTTGTACAATTTAAAATGGTAAAACAGAAGACTACCAGCTTGGCCGATATGCATGTGGTTTAGAATGACCTGGATTTATTTAAAGAAGGGTCTAAGGTAGGTCTTTCTGTGGGATCTTATTTATTTAACCATCAGGCCAACGCTGAAGATTCAAGGCACACACTTCCCACTCTCTTGGGTTTATTGTCTTTGTGTTTTTTATCCATCTACTAAACTTACCTCCCATCCAAAAGTGGTCTCCTTCACCGTGGCGTTCTGCATTCCAGTGTATGGTCCAAATCGCTCCCCGGGCCCGATCCTCTTCTTGGCCCATATCCCTAACCCCGCTCCCGGGACAGAGGACTCCCGCAGCTCCAGGTCGCTGGGAATGGGAATGTCGTCGGGAATGTAGACGGGGGCCTCATAAGGGGACCCCTCCTTGGGCGTGAAGTCCTCGGCGTTGGGGAGAGGGGACGGAGGCCCCACCGGGATGGGGGACATGATGCTGTCTTCAGTCTCCTCCTCGGCGCTCTCTCCGGCGGGGAGGTCGGGGTCCGTCTCGTACATGTTATCCACTGCCTCACTGTCACCTGGAACAGACACAGGGACACGTGTAAGTGGGTGGGGGGGGACGCTTCAAAAGCCTTCGATTCATGTACTATCTGCAAAATATCGTGATATCTGGTTTATACTGTTTAGTCAAGCCTGTTGCAATTTCCTGGTGTATCACTTTACAGATAATAGCGTGAAATGACCCAGTGGACTAAATACGTCATTGTTCATCCCTGCCTTCTCTATTAGTCACTTGTGTTAATTGTAAGTCTGCGGTGGTTGACTACATAATTGTGTGATTCTTTAAAATACCTTTTTTTCTTGTCAGAGACTCACAGCTGAGGTGACATGCCTTTTCCCTTCCAGAAACAAGGGATGGAAGTATATTAAAAAAATACAGCTACATTTAAAAGTCGTCTTTGTAGAAATTGTGCGTTTGTGTTTTCATGATCTGGTTTCAATTCAAGATTTAATGTTAGAAAGTCAACTTTTTAGCTCAGTTCTCATACCAACACCTCAGAGCATATGGACAAAACAGTGTTTGTCATTTATGTACAAGTCAATAAAGGACACTTTAAAATAAAAAACTGATAATAAACGACAAAATGTTACGAGGGAAAATACGCTGCAAATTGGAAACAGGGCAGCAGGGACAGTAGCAGCCGTACTTACGACACAAAAAAATCAAGAAGAGGCAAAAACTACATTTCGTTTCGAGAGTACCCTGGCATTAAAATACACATAACCACATACAACACCTTTTTGGCAAGTTGAAAAGAAATAATAAACACACAAAAACATCTCTTTTAACGTTGTCTAGGCAACCCTGGTGTCAGTACACAGACAGGCTCGGTGTAATTTGTAGACGCACCACTGCAGTTTGCTATCCAAACACAGGGCCGGCAATCACAGTTAACTAGGCCACAATTACTGCAGGAGTGTTTCCAATCACCATGCCACAGCTCCTTGCCAGCCCTGCCAGGAACATACGTTTTTATGACTCGAAGATGTTTTCTTTTTTAAAATTGTAGGTTTTTACTACGTCCCCTCTCATCCTTGTGGACGAGTTTCTGGTCTTCTTATGAAATACAATGAGACTGAGACTATCCAAGGTGTCTACAGTAGACCAACTGTGTGTGAAGTATCTGACCAAAGATAAACTTAAATAAATACAACACAATGTATATTTGATTAGAGATATAATCTAGAATCTAATACACCACAAAAGACATGAGGGAAAAAATAAAAAAATGTATACAGATGACATATTAGGGGAGTGTCTATTTCATGTAGTCTGAACTATTTTAATACCTTTCTGTCTCCTGAAGCTTCTTTTACTACAGCCTGCAGGCAGCAAATTAATGATCTACAGACTGTTGGTGATATTTATTAGTTTATTAATACTTTATTGTGACAAGATTCCTGCTGTGTAATCATGTGATAAAATTCCTAATTGAGGGGATGTGCTGCAATCCAGGACAGGGCTCAGACCTAATTCTTTCTTCCATAAAAATAGCTAACTAACTGAACGTAAAAAAAAGCAAATTACAAATCCCAAACAGTCTTACTCCGAATACACATTTTTTCTTCACATCAGTTCTCGCCTCACGAAGACATACTAAGTGTGTGAATAGAAGATATCTGGGGGTTTTATTCCTCTGAGAATACATCATCACTGGAAAAGATCCGGAAAATGCACCAAATAAACCTGAAGTTGTAAAATTTTAGATTTAATAACATATTTTGCGTCATCCTGTGATTCAGAAAGAAAAGAAAAAAGCTTTAACTGTTTAAGTATTTTTTAATGACTGCATTTTCACTGGAGTCAAGACCAGCCAGGCAATTAAGCAGTGAACATCTGGGCTAGCAGTAGCTGCTCTGCGTTAGAAAATCAATTAAAACACTGGCATTAACCTACCGAAATCCTGTGGAACTTTTATGAACTAATGCGTCTATCTGCTGCAGTTGTACGGAATCAAACGCGTTTTCAAACCATAAAAAATGGGTTTCTGGCATCTAATCCATTGACCACCATTTCAACAACTAAGGACAGGCCTGGAAAATCTATTAAATCATATTAGACTTTTTAATCCGGTGCCCTAAGGCAGAACACACAGATCAGTAGTGTTCAAATCAAGTCATAAAACAATATTTATGGTCATAATTTGAAGGAACAATACACCATCTATGCTCAAGAAAAAACTTTCGATAATACTCAGGCTTGTTTGAAAAGCGACACGCTGCACAGAATCGAATGCTGGAGTCAGAGAATCGGGTTTCTTTGTTCCCTCTTTTCTCCCCAGTGAATCTGCTGCAGAAAAGTGTAGAAACGACCCGAAACAGAACGATCTTCCATTTTAAAGTGCAGACAGAAGGCCCTGGCCGTGAAAGGTCTGGACACACAGAAAAATCGCAAACTCAGGGAAATAATTAGGAGGCCCAAAAAAAGGAAAAAAAAAAACGACTTCTACCCGAGGAACTGTTTTGGCTCGGCGAAGAGAGATGCAGTGTGGCTTGAAGGGAAAATGATGTTAGGACTGTCTCCCAGAAGGGCTAGGAGACTGACAGAACGCGCCTTCCTTTCCAAAACTTCATTTTTTATTTTTTTTTACGTTTTTTCGGAGGGAACTATTTATCCTGATTACATCAGAGGTCAATCATTAATTCGCACCTTGGGGGTCCTCCTCTTCTGCACACAGTCTACAATGAGCCGGTTGTTCGGCTTTGTTATTCCACTGGAAACTACTGTGCAGGCAGTGCCGGGATATGAAGGCATCAGATTTATTTGATAAATTGTAAATCTGTTCCTTAAACAGCCCTACTGTTATTCCTAGCCATGCTTGGAAACAAAGCAACACTGCATCCACGCAGGATGTCTTCTCTAAGGTGCTATTCTTTGCTGTTTCACAGAAGCAGGAGGTCAAAGGTTGTGTTAACAAAAAACGATCCCCCTTTTTTTTTTTTTTTTATTCTTTTTTTTTTTTTCCTCCAGACAAGTATTTCCGTTTGTGGCCTAAATTTGTTTTTATTAATATATTTATCTATATACAAATAAGTTTTACATTGTTTTGTAATCTACCTCATGTACAAAATAAGTTGTTGTGTTTAGTTTGTGTGGAGGGTGAACAACATTATGGACAAATTGATAGTAATAACATGTCAAGGCACACATATATGCACCATTGAACATATTTATAGATATATTTTAAATAAACTACTGATTTGACAAATGGGGTGATTCATTAATAAAAACAACATATTTAAAAGATCTGTTTAAGTGAGTTTTCATAGCTCGTTAAACTGTACAAAGAAAATACACAAGACTGATATGTTTTATATGCAACTGTACTATGACAAAGTGAATAATTCTACATTAAGTTGGATTGATACTCTGGCTAAATTGTATGCAGACACTTCTTTCAGCAAAGTTTTATTAAGTATGATGAACAATTGGTATACACTACAAAAAACATCTACCCTGTATTTAATAAGGGCAAAAGTAAAAGCAGAATCATAAGGTGAAATGTGAATGAAATGTTGAAAGAGTAGAAAGTCTGCATACTATTATACAAGTGAGTGTAGACCTCATTGAGACATACATTTTTGTAAGTTTTTTGTTCCAGTGGTAGTGACCGTTGATAAAAAGCATATATCTGGAAAAACACACAAAAATGCAATATTATTTAGGCCTTTATAAGGGAAAAGGAGAGTAAAAGCAAGACAGATATGAAAAATGAGTCGACTGTTGTGCAAGAACTTCAAAACATCTGAATTCAGACCGACGATGGCGTTCAAACACCCTGTGCTGACTAATCTTGTGCTCAGCTCCCAATAATCTTCAAATATGGTCCCACTTACGGAATTATTGGTATCATTAGAGCCACAAAAATCGTACCTGTTACCCTTTAATCAGGCCTTTGATGATTTTATCTTAACAAAAGCTCTAATCCGGGCTGATTTTTTTTACCAGCAAAATATTGGCAGTAAAAATCAAAAGAACAGGAAAAAAGAGGCAAATTTGTGTGCTTTCCATTGGGGCAGATTGTTAATGGTGACGTACAAAAACCTCAAACGAAGGGAGGGAGATTGGTGGAGAGGCAGCTACAATACTGTATACGGTTTCCAAAAACACACACTGTTTCCCCTAGTAAAAGCAGCAGGGAACATTTCCAAGTAACACTTAAAGTCGTGATATTGCGTCTCCAGAAAGCAGAGTGCCAGAATTAGGAGCCCAGGTTAAAGCCTTGGGTTATCCCTTGTGCTTGTAAAAAACCTTCCACTAACTCATTCCCAGTGAAAGGGGAGCGCCCAGTTGCACAGTGCGAGAGGGGTACAGCTAACTCTCTCCCGGCTGCGCTGGAAAGGCACTCCCTGTAGAGATATCTGTGGTAGCAAAGGGTCCCGACCAGCAAGGTTACTGACGTTGTATGGATTTATTGGATATAATAGTCTTCTGCCAGCTCTACTGTCACTGATAGATTCCCCATAAGTCCAGTACTGACATGCCAGGCACAGGGTCCACTCTATGAATGGCATTGCAGGTTAATCTTCCATGGCAAAAGAAAAGGTGCCCACATGAACCACTGTGTGATCTCAGAAACACTTGCCCAAGAGGGAGAGCTAGTGAAGGCCATAGAAGTGCAACCTGCAATAGCCTACGGAGCTACAGTGCAGAAGCTGGAGTTTTGGGAGCATCATAACATCCCTGCGTGCAAAGATATTTAATGACAGTGTAGGTGTACCGCGTGTGAGTTGGAGCTCCTGCTTGGATTCGAGCCACGCTGGCACAGGCAAACCTCAGAGCGCTCCCGCAACAGACAGACACTCAGTAGAGTGACAAACACGCCACGGCAAAACACTGTCCTCCCGACGTGGATGTTAACACACCCGACTGAATTCAGAGGGATTGCCCCAACGGAATGAGCTCAGGTGCACAACGAGCCCAGTTACATATCTATTCTAGTTGGATGATAATGAAGATGATGCTGATGAGCCGATGATAATTATTATTATTATTTATTATTATAATTAATATAATAATATAATTATTATTATTATAATAATTATTATTATTATTATTATTTATTTGACATTTAATGTAAGTGGGATCTTGCCCCGGCCCTTGCACCCCTTCCACTCCCGTGCAGAGACTGATCGCACGTCGGAGGGGGGGCCTGAGTCCTGCCTGGCCTCGTTCGGCAGCTGTGCGCAGGTAACAGCGGCGGTGCACTGCTCTGCCAGGCGGCCTGATTGCCATTCTAGTCAGCGCTGGTCCCCAGGGCTCAGCGCTGGGCCTGCATAGACATTTATTAACACCGCAGATTAATAGCACTGGGAAAAGACATTTTCACAAACATGATAAATATTAATAATAATCAATAGCAACTTACATTTGCTAAATTGAGTTACAAACATCACCCAAGGGGAGGGGGGGGATGCTCTCAGCAAAGAGAGAGAAGGCAGACTGAGACACAGAGAATAGGAGGAGATATTGAGCTAATACACACCGGTAGGTTCTTCAGAGGAAAAGCTATACATTATTCAATGTTTTAGTTTGTTTATTTCTTTAAATGATCAGAACTGTTCTCATTAACAATTCTCACACAGCATTGACATGGGAATTGATGATACGGTTCATGTAGGGTGGCATCTACGGCTGTGAATGTATTTCTATCTCAAAAAACAAACCGAATAAACAAACGAAGACAAAAAAACAACGTACACAGAAAAAGAAAGCCTTCATATTTCTGAAGACTGGACTGAAAGATCTTTTACGCAGAAGGAAGAGTTGTTTGTCAAAGCCACATACCACGAGAGCATGGGAAGAATGTAACGTGGCTTTTAATGCTACATTAATTAAAAACAAAAGAGGAAAAAAAAGTTTTAAATTGTACTGGTCAGACCCTGTAGCTTTACATTCCACCAGGTAGTGAGTTTTTTATTAACTACCTGTGCCTACTTAATTCCTCGCTACTAGCATAGAAACTAGCTTATTATTTATGGTTCATATGTGTTAAGGGTATCTGGCATTTGCATGTGCGCTGCCATTGCTCTGATTTTAGAAGCGCTTCAACGCTGCCCCCGGCTAGACTAGTGAAGTGACCTGCGATGGCACTGTAATTTTTATCAAGGCTTGTTCATTGTGAAAAAGCCTCTTTGTTTTGCAGAAATGCGCTTTGGCCTCCTCCCCCCTTCCGACTTTCTAATTCCATGGCTTCTGTACGACCATTTCCATTCGCCCCCGGGCTGGGAATAGTGCGCGACGGATGCTGCGGATCTCAGCTTTTTAGGGGAAATTCAACCTTTCTTCCATTCTTTCCCTCACTTGAGTGAAAACGCCATCAAAATCAGCTCTGGGCATCTGGCTTGAACTTAACATTTAACGTCGCATTTTCAGATCCAAATGTCTTCAGAACATTGTGCTACACTTATCGGGCTCCAACTCACAAAACATATTTCACGTTGGTATCTTTTTGTGTGAAATACAGTTAAAAAATCTAACCGTGTGTCTGTGAACTTCAACAATAACACATATTGCCACTTTAAGTAGTACTGAGGGTTCCGTATATCATCAGATTGGGCAGAAATAGCTTTACTTTGATTTTGTTTTAACTTAAGATACGTCTTTATTCGTCAAAGATATTGCAATACTTTAAAGGATTTGTGTCCAATCTGAAAGACAACAAACTACAAGACTACCACCCCTCTTAGGTGCAGGAATTCACATTAAAAAACACAGCACTGTTTCAGAGACCATAATATAATGCACACAGAGGCAGAGAAAGTGGTACAAGCTTGGAAAACTAGTCCTCAACCGTCTCCTGTGCGTGTCCCTGTGCTCACTCACTATACAGCTTCATTTAGCAGCCCAGTGGGAATTAAGAGGGAAAAAAATTCATTAATTTTTATTAACAGGGAGAGCCATTCGTTCCCAGCGACAATATCTGACTCGTCGAAATGATTTTCACCTCTGCCATGGGGTGCACACTCCCCACATACATCACCCGATTACTCCGAGACTGGCCCCAGTCTCAGTCATTAGCCAGTGAATTAACGGCAATCCACTGTGCTATTAATCACACTGACAAAAGCGTTAGCATGCTGTTGACCTGCCCGAGCGCCGGGACAGCCAGGGAGACGTAAAGAGTGAGAGAGAGAGAGAGAGAGAGAGAGAGAGAGGCGGGGGGGGGGTAGAAAGGAAGAAGAAAAGAGAACGGGACCATGGCACTGAGAAATAAAATGATTCTGCTGCCGTAGCAAAAACACAGTGAAAATTATAATGCCAGGAACACACGTTACTCAAGTTCAAACAACACAACACACAAACGCCACATATTCCGTGTTAGAAATAAGGACTTCTATGCAAATGATCTGAAAGGGGCCACAGGAAATGCTTTGAAATATATTTATTCGCTTACTTATTTGTTTGTACTCGAGATGTACAGTCTCTGTGCACAGGTGCAAGGATGGAGACTCGAGGACGACATTCTGTGCAACATATGAGGAGATCGGTGGCACAGGTGGGCTATCCAGGCGGAGTTAAACCGGACTGCCTGTCTCATTTCTCATTGTCAGGAACTGAAGTTACAGCATTTAAGTTAAGTAACTACACAGTGGCTAATAAATTATAATAGATTACTCTTTCTGCTCAAATTGTGAAAAGAACCATTTTGTGTAGATGGAATTGGACACTAACGCACAGAGTATTAAAACATATCAAACAAAATCATGAATCAAAAACATTTTGGCACTAAAAAAATCATATTTGGACTGAAAATCACAGGTATAAGAACAAGAAGAGACAGCTGTGTGTTTGGACAGACAACCACAAGGTTCCTTCTGTAAATGCCTGAAAGTGTAGCTTCGTCTCCGCAACGCAATAGTTGATTTGGGTCCCGGCATGGCTGGTCTCATCACATCTCATTTTCAGCTAAGTCCTGTTTAAACAACCTTTTCAGCCGTGTGGACTCGGGCAAAGAGGTCAAGTGAATTAGCCAAGGTCACTCAATAAGGCGGCTGCCGTTCTGGGATTGGTAATCACAGTGTTCTGGCTCATTGAGCGCCCTACAGCGTCCTCCAGGCCGGAGCAGGAGGTCTGAGCACACACTTGCCCTAAAGTGTGGCCCGATTCATGAGCACACCGCTTTGATGCGGAGGGAGTTGGTGTCTGGAGGAGCTTTGAAATTCTTTGCAGATTTTTTTTTTCCCCTCAAGAAGTCTCAAACAAACATTATAGGCCAGTCATAAAACGAGAGTCACGGAAGTCACGCTATCTGAGTGAGATCAAATTAGTCAGTAAATGATTAATTCTGGGTGCAGGATAATTGAGTCAGGTAAAGGCAAGTATTGCGCAGTGTTGATGGCCGTGCTTCCATTATGAGTAAGACAATCTTGAATGCTACCTGTAATCTTAATTTACTTGAAATGCATACAGTCCATCAATTATGAAATATATATAAAACATATATACACTTATTTTTCACTCTTTCCATGAATAAATAAATCCGTTCCATGTGTTATGACATTGAAGTGACTCTATCAAATTGATAATATAATGCAGATAACACCCCTGCTGATAATTTTGTTTTCAATTCATTCGAAGCAGACATGAATTATCTGCACCTGCAGTGACTCAAAGGGAAAATACACATTTACACTTCAGGTTGACTAAATTAATCAAAAGTCAGATTAGATTAAACCATAAACGGTGCATGTATATAGTTCAGTTTCGAGTGTTTTAAATCCACTTAGGTTAAGTCTACGTCATATTAGAGTTACCATTTATAGCATCAGAGCCAATTGTGATGCACACTGATTCCTGATATAACCCACTGACTGACTTAACTTTCTTTGGAGCGGTGGAGGTCTTTCACACATTACGATTCCCGTCCTTGTTTATTTCTGTCAGAAAATGGTTCACCAGCGGACAAAACATATCGAAAACCTTCCATCTTAAATAATTTTGTCTAGAGACCCTGAATATTAAAATTGCACTTTAATTAAATAAGGCTGCCCCACCAGTTAATTCTACTTAAACTACAGTTCTAATTAAAGTGAGTGAATAACCGCCTTGAAACGATAACGGTTTGACAGCATCCCCAGTACTCAACACACAGATAATCTGTACGCTATACTTTCCTAACACAATTCCCTTCTATTCAGGATTTATAGATTTTATAATCTCTATTGAGGTGGTCGTGTTCCGGCCACGAGCAACTAGGGAATCCAGGACCATTTTACAGAACAGTGAGACTTAAAGCGCGGATTTAGGGATGTCAGATGGATAACTAGTGAAATAATTTAAAGATTGACGAGATAACCTGCATTCAGAGGAAAGGTAACCATGGGACCATTTCTTTAGTCTATGATCCAAGCTGTTGGCCACCAGACAGTTCAACTGCAGCACTTTATGAATCCAGTGGTACAGAAAAAGTGGAATTCTGTGAAAGTTGAGGAAATAAGGGGCTGTGTCAAAGGGTGTAATTGAGTAACCACTGAATAAAGTGGGGTTGAAGCTCATTAAATAACTTTTTTGAGGCTGGTCCAAAAAAATATGTAGTTTTGTATTTTTTTTACTGTTTCACAGCGACAGAAGCCCAAGCCCGGTAGAGTCTGCGGAGGAAACAGTCTTGTTATAAAATGGGAAGGAAGCAGGAAAACAGATGGGAAAGTCTGAGAATGGTAACAAGTGCATTTCAAACAATGCAGCAGGTCCCTTCCTCTCCACGGCAGAACAGAGCTGAGAAACTGCGGCACAATTAGATGGCACACAATACTGTATACAGTACAACAACAATGGGCCGGCTCCAAAGAATTCTGTGAACAAGACATGACCTGGCTATCTGGGCCTGAGAAGAGGAGACTCTCGCCGACCAACCAGAGACCAGCTAGCGCCCTTGAACACTTGAGCGCTTGACATTTGTCTTTGCTGGCTCGTGCTACATATCTTCAATTGCATCCAACAAACCTGATATCAACGGCTTTGTGTGAAAACTCATACTGCTATTCGGAGACAAAAGTCCAGTTTAGTCAATGTCAGTTATCATGTTTGAATCCAGCTATAGAGGGGACACACAGGCAGAACAAATCGAATCCTAGGCCTAAGAAAAGGTCCAGAACTAAACGATCAAACAAAGGTGCTGATTAAACTATTATTTATCTCTGGAAATTCCTGGGATTGTTTTATTAGTATTTATGTATGCCAAACTAAGGCTGTAGGATGACAATAATGTATCTGTTAGATTGTTACTTTTTAAACGAAGAACGCTGGCCAACATTAATAAATTTTCCTGAACTGTAACAAAAATACAAACTAGGTTACAATGGAGACACACGGGAGAGCAGATTTATAAACCTCCTTCAACAATCACACTTTCCACTCCATTCTAGTCCACACTTTGCACAATGCCAACGCACGAGAGAAAGAGAGAGAGACAGTGGGAGAGAGAAAGGGAGCGAGGGAGGGAGAGAGACAGACAGAGGGGGACAGAGAGTGAAAAGCAATTTTCCTGTTTAAACTCAGTGAATTGCAGTGAATTCAGGATAATTGGGTGGTAATTAGGAGGTCGTCAGGTCGATTTGGGAACAAATGGCTCTCTTTACCTCAGGTGGTCGTCTCTGTAATATGAGTGGACCCCCCTCTTTTGTCTCTGTTATCTGTGAGTCTGTACACTGTGTGACATCCCAAATAAGGCTGTGCTCCCGAGGGAGGAGAACAGCACTGCTTCCATTAGTCATAAGTTAGACAGTTTTGCTAGCGTGAGTTAAGTCTTTTGTCCCAGCAGTATTCCAGCGAAACTACAGTAGATTTGTTTCACCCGCGCGCCGAGGCTTCTGCAGGCCATCGAGGTGCAGGGTCAGTACCGGGAGTGCTGGAATGCCGAAGAGAGACCGAAGGGAGAAGGTACTTCAGGCTCTTCGGCGACAGACAGCGGGAGTGTGGTAAACTGGAGCAGGAGACGAGTAGAGAGTACCTTGTACAGTCGACTGTGCCTCTCATTGCAAAGAGACCAAAGCAAGCCCTCCATGATTTTATTTTCACTTAAATCTTGGTAAACATGATTCCACACTTAACTTCAAACCTCCGATGTGTGGGTCAGGATCTGCTGAGGAAAATAAGTTGATCTACAGTTTGGTTCTGCAATGAACAGCTCTAGCTAATACTGTAACTTATGTGTAGACCATAGCTGACTTTAATTAGCACTAATTGAATACGTGAGAGTAGTCCTTTCTGTTTTTAAATGTGTTTACTTCTTGTATTGGAATTTTCAAACAAAAGATTTTCTAAAGGCTGTTCTAGATGTAATCATGTTTTTTTCAAGTATCTAATAAATTATTCTACAAAAATGTGTAGTTTATATTGTTTTAGTGTTCATTTACCAAAATATCATAATACAATTTCCATATCAACAAACTCACATAGACAACGATGACCAGGTAATGTCTGGAAAGCATCACTATGACAAAGAAGCAATACAAACAGCCCAAGGCCTGCTTTCGATTAATTATTGGGTCTGTTTTGCTTCCTGGTGTTTTATGTTTAGCAAAATTTGATTTCAATACTTGTTTAAATTGATAGCTCACTTCCAATCTAATTAGATTGTTTTGTCTTTGTCTAGTGCTGTGAGGAAACTGCGGATCGCATTAAACTGCATATCTGTGCCGATTCATCACCAGTGTTCAAAACAGGAAAAGCAAGGTACTCGGAAAAAGAGTTAGAGTGATGAATAAACAGCGTTTATCAGCGTGAAACAAATATAAACAATCACAGAGCAAGAACAATAAGAGCAGCACCAATACGCATCGTCAGCGTCATCGTAACAGAATGCAAAGACTCAATCTGCGCTGTTTTTAATTTACTATCAAAGGCTCGACAAAGGGCAACCAAACAGAATCACTGGAACGAAGACACATTAAGATCTTTAACATGAAACTGACCTCTCTACACTGGGAAGGAGGGTTTGTTATTACACACAAGATCAGAATCTCACACTACCTAAACAATGGCCAGAGATTATATATTAGACCTGAAGAATGAAGAATTACATGCATTATCTGGAATGAGGAAATAAAGGGGAGGCGGGGGGGACAACACTCGAGCATTCAATATGGATTGAAAAGATCTCTAGACCTGCATATTAAAGCTCACAAACAGAACAAGGAAATAAAACAGAAGGAAGTAAATACACAGCAAAGGGAGAAGAATATGGATTTAATTCAAGCGCTTTTAGAATTGTGCATATATATATTTACGGGGATTGTGAAACCCCTTCATTGTAATGCTTAAGTCCCAGGGCTGCTCAGTATAGTATCTCCTTCCCCCCATGGCACAGGTGCAGAAATGGGCTCTTGCTACCTGTCTAGCCTGGCAGATTGTGACAAGACAACACAGTAAAACAATAACCAAGGAATCAAAACTTAAACATCATATTAATACCACAAACTGGCTCAGTGTAAATAAACTGCATATAAATTCTACAGGGCAGTGCAGTACCCCTCTGTCCAAAACTTGAGATCTAGTTAACATATAGGACACGCAATAGTGTGCAAGAGGCCTGATACGCTGGTATTGTGGATCTGTCCCCAGAGGACTTGGACAAACATTTAGCATGCAGGCAATCGTGACCCCATTAATGAACTGTTGACCAGAATGTTAGTTCATTAATCCAAATTGTAATTAAACCTTGTCCTTTAAAAAAGTACAGACATCAATTATACTCAAGCAGCCGGCCTTGCGATCCGCTTTAGCTTTAGCTTCCAAGGACAATTAGGAACACATTTTCCTGATGAAATATGTGTAACTTTGTTGAGAATAAGATCAAAGTAACGTAATACTTTTCAAAGTATATTTAGAAAAAAAATTAAGATTCTTTTTTTTTTTTTAGATGCTTATTTTAGATAATGGTTAAAATGTGTAGATGTGTCTACGGCAGCAGAATTTACTGCTAGTTAAATTACAACATCGCCGCACATTTGTAACATGTTAGCTTGAGTTTGGAAGATGTTTAGGACACACTGACAGCTGAGTGGCAATACTGGAGGGGGGGGTGCACATAATTAAGACAACTCTCTTACATTTTGAGGGTTTATTGACAATGACAGTAAACCAAAAGTATATCCAGATATCTTTGTTTTCTCACTACATGGGACCTATTAAGTAATAAAAAACCCAAGTGCTTCGGGACAGCTATCTCCCACACACAGAAATGATCAGCATATGTAGAACTACATTAGCTGGAAGATTACTCCAGTCTATACTACTTTTTTTTGTTTTTAAAGAGACAGTGACACACACAACAACACAAAAAACAATACAATTTCATGCAATGCATTACATAACAGAACAGATGATAACAGAGAGCAGCGTGGGAAACACAGGAGGGCAGAAAATCCAGAAAAAGCAGATTTTCAAAGACAATCTACACTTATATCTGACTCGGAGAAACACACACACACACACACACACAAGAGAGAGATCAAAGGCTATGTCCGACTTTGATACTCTTTTTGATAATGCATGGTACAATTAGATGGGTTTGACAATTTCCATTATGCCTGATAAAATATTTATCAAGCTTTGGAGATAATGTCTGATCCCTGTGCCCATTTGTTTAACAAATGGGAAAGACACTTAATAAATAAGTATTAAAAAAAAAAAAAGCAGCCAGATCTCAGCTCTGTTTAGCCTCTCCTGCATTTGATTTGCAAATTGCAGGCTTGTGCCATCAATTACAGCATAGTCAGGCCAGGGTCCTTACCGAAGTGACAAGCTGGGCGAGGACAGGACGCTGATGCTACCTCATAGCACCATTAATCATGGCGCTTGTGGAAAATGCTCTCAAATTGGGCTCATCAGTCTAAATATTAAACAGAAATCAAGGCACAAGGACGGATAGAGATGCAGGTAAAGATAGAATGAATAATGTACGATCCAACCCTATTCCCTAGCATTGGTAAATTCTTACATCTAAACCAAATCGTGAACTATTTTAATTACCTCCAGTGGCAGACCTGAACGTTTCCAAAAATAACCACTTCGATTGCAAATGTAGGACTTAAGAGTTACAATTCCCATTATACGTTGATTCCAAGTGTCTGATTAGATTTTATAGACACTTTTATACAAAATAAAAAACAACAACTGTTTGATTCATTATCACGGCAAAGTTGGATACATTTCATTTTTTCTTGATTTAGTTGCAACTGAAATATCTTATTTTTCAATGCGTTGTTCAGCTGCAATCAATCCATTCTAAGCTGACACACATTTTATAAATCAGCTGAGTATTAAAATCATCAACTCTCCTTTGACCCGTTTCCAACTGGGTACTAAATCAATAGCTTTTTGTTGTTAATATAAAAATTGTATTTAAATAAATAATAAAAATACAGAAACAGTAAGAATGAAACAAAAGTGTAATATTTCAGAATTTGGGATGTACTGGGGACCACCTCCCTGTAATGCTTCATGTAATCACCAGTAAAACAATATCCCAGATTTTGAATTTATAAGAGCTGTTGATTAACCCTTCCGAGGTATAGACTTTTTGTGTTTCAACAGGGGATGTCCAGACACATCGCACAGATCATTGCACAGCATTATCTTTCCTTTAAACTCCGAACAGCCCTGCAGCCCTGAGGAGAGCTCTGTCATTTCCAAACACACGCCAAATCACAAACACGCCATGGTCCATACCACAGCCGGCGCTGTGCCCAACTGGGATTACTCATACTTCAACTGTGGCAGAGAATCGCTTATTTACAAATACTTCTGCGTGTATGCATGTTTAGGGGCATTGGGCTTGGGTAAAGCCATAAATCTAAAACACATCTTTGTGTTTTCTCTGAAGATCCAGCTTCCCGATGTTTTGATACACACGCTGATTACAGTATAGACAAAAAATTTGGCCACGCTTGGCACCGAGATTCAAAGGAGGACGTGAGATCTGGAATAACGGGATACAGTGAGATCATGACAAAAAAAAAACCTGACCTGCACTACTGAGAAAGCAACGGATTCGTGTTTCTCCGTTTCGTGGCTCGCAATGTCAAGCCATGCCTAGGCGTTCCCATTCCCCACCAGATCAGCCCCAGAGCCGCACAGGCCACCATTAACTGCTCCGAGCTGACACGTTTTAGTAACCAGACATAATTGGAAAGTGTACGTTGGGTCCAGAGGAGGTGAGGGGTTAGTTGCTCAGCTGTCGGGCCGTCGGGGAGGACTGAGAGGGAGAGACAGGGAGAACGATGCGGTGCAGGAATGAGGAATAGAGCCGGTTAGAGACCCCTGACACCCCTCCTGCAGGAATATGAATGACTATCTAAAGACCTGTGACACTTGCAACCCGACCGGGCAAAATACACAATCAGGAGGAAGAAAATAACGGCAGCCAGCCAACCATTTTGTGCCATCAAAGTCCAATAACAGCATGCGTCTTTCAGCCATGAGGTACTCAATCGATTTCCACTGCATTTACAGGTATATCACAGGAACCAGAAAACCATAACTGTGTCTATAAATATCTATATAGAGAGAGCATTTTGACATGAGGAGGTTTTTGGTACATGCAATTATGCATTAGGTAGTGTACAGTTATATTCTTTAATAGACTGCTCAATACAAATTAAATTGAAAGAAAAAATAAATTGGACTGGATTCCTGATGGATTCTACAGATATGTATCCAGTTGTACTTTAACGATGACTGCAATCTATTGTGGATACATAATTACCTACATATTTCATCTTACAAATTATTTTACATAAATATAAATTATACAAAACTAAACATGAGTTCAAACATAGCTCCATTGGGTATAGCTACATTTGGTGATGCCACAGACAGATTCCTCACAGCCAGGAAAACCACAGAGTCATGTGGCTTTATTAGACGGCAACACAACCAATGTGCAGTAAAGTCAAAGGAAGTGGTTTAGAGGAGTTAGGGCATAAAGGGCATTCACTTTTAAAAGTTAAAGTATCCGACAGAAATGAAAAACACTCACCAAAACTAGAATGTGTTTTTACTGTCCTTCGGCCAGGTGCGTCTCCTCTGCACTCCCGAGTTCACATGAACCTCGGTTAGCAATTAACCACGCGTCTCCGCACGACTTCAGATAGGCCAGAGAAAGCCAGAGAGAGGCGGACTATCTGTCTTGCGATGCTGCTAACGTGAAAGAATGTCAGTGTCAATGTGACAGAGATAAAAGAAGTGCGACGGGACGATGAGCTGAAGCAAAGGACACTTCAGAGGTCAAGCGGAGACAGTGTGTTGTGGGGATTGGTGGTGTGGGGGGGGATGTAGGCAAAAAGTTTAGTTTCTTTCCATCTTAGTAATTTCTTTCTTTCTCAAACATATATTACATTAACATGTGTGCAGTGGATATCATAACAGTGTCTGTCCCTTTGACAAAATAAAATGTATTCGAAGCCGTAGGAAATGTATTATCGAACACTTTATTCACTGAGGTACTGTAACAGCCTCATTCAAAAAGAGGAACTCGAACATTTATCTGTACGGCTGCCATGTTAGATCTTCATAAAACCAAAAAGATAGTCATGGTTCAGCTTTTCTTCCATTATCTATTGGTTGCTAATTTATTTGTGGATAGGATGTGTTTTAATAGGATGTGTACTGTATACAGCTACTGTAAATCTATAATCTGTTAATGAAGATGATTTTAAAGACACGAATCCTGTTTTTTATGATACTCGCTCCCTTGAAACAGAGTTGCCACTTTCTCTGCAGTGTCAAGAGTGATAATGCTGCTGACAAATGGCAGGCTGATTTGATTCGATAGGGACTTTCACAAATAGGAAGTGCGTCACACAGATGGTGACAAATTTCAGTGTAAAAGTTTTGCCTTTTAGCTGTCACGGCACTGGGCCCAGGATCAACTCAGGAGGAGAGCGAGATCTGCGTCTGTAAGAAAGCTGTCGGAGAGTCGAGATAGTGAGAGCATTGTCCTCCCGCCCCGGCCTGGTAGGCCCCTCACGTCCCCTCCATTTATCTGGCACACATGATGCAGCTTTGCAGGGGGATCTGGAGGGACTTCACATTCCTTTGATAGGATGATACAGAGGTTTGTGACTAAATCTGTTCCATATGACCCTCCTCACATGGCCCTGTCTGGGCGATGCGCTCGGGGGGGGCTGTGGGTGGGGGGTCAGGAGGGGGCCGAGACTTTACAGCCACGATGAAGAGGAGATTTGTGAGGAGTGCGTGATGACAGGAGCCTGGACTCGTCAGACACCCAGCTCGGTTTCTTAATCTCCGTATTCTCTCAGCTCCGCAGCGCCGATTCGCCGGGCGCTCGGTACAAAATGAGGATCGGGGGTGCCAGTGTGACACCCTGCCCGAGAATCACCTGCTGCGCCGCTATCCCTGGAAATCTGAGCGCCTTAATCTGGCATTATGCAGCAGAGGAATGATCTGTACTTTGTATGCAAAAATGCAGCTGTGGGGTGAATGACAAAAAACTATTATTTCAAGACATTCTATAATCAAAACAACTCAATCAAATTTATACCAAACATTTGCACACATCACAATTGATCAGAAGGCCCTAGGTCCTTGCAGGATGGCGTATTAAAGCTCCTGGCAGCCACAGTTCCTCCAGAGGTGGTCAGTGTCCGGTCCGGTTGACCTCACACCCCACCTCCTTCACCCTGCCACCGAACTTGACCTCTTGGGTGGGCAGATTTCTCTCCCTCTCTCTCTCTTTTTTTTTAACCGCTGTGATAGCAGGTTTGAGTCTAATCCCCCGGATAATTCCCGGAGCTGATTGGGTTTACTGGCGAGGGATCAGTGCCGTTTCTGGGTCCCGCACACAGCGGCTCAGCGTTGCCCCTCTGCCTGGCGCTGCCCAGCCCCGGCTCCAGAACAAAAGGCAGCCTGTTTGCTCGGCCCTTTCTTTCAAGAGGCTTAAGAACATTTTTCTCATTTTTGAACAGCTAATATCTTGCAAAAGTTGTCTAATCTCTTTAAGTTTAAGCTTAGCTTTGCAAAAGCTCTGAGCACTGATGCTTATTACTTGACTGTTATCCAGCTCAGTTTAATTAGGTCAGGGTTGTGTAGATAGCCGGGGCTCCACAAAATGCACTGGATGTTTGTGCGATTGCTTACGGGTCTGTAGACAAGTCCCTATATACTTTGAGTGTGTGTTTTACATGAAATACACATGAAGGCTCTCCATTGTGTTTGTGTTTAGTACCAGTTTCGTCAAACAAAACCAAGCCTGGCTTTCATTCCTGCAGACCAGCAGTGGCTTTCATATGAATGCCCTTCTTCTGCAGACACAGCTCAGCATGCATTCGTGTAGGGAAAGAGATTATCTAAGTACCTCGAATCGGAAGTCTGTACTGGTTTTATCAGCGTCGTGAATAAAAAGCATCATCAATAACTGAAAAGAAAATGACAACATCTGCCAGACAAAAACCATCTCACTCAGATATGCATCTGCCATGAAATAACACGCACTGCACACTGTTGCGGTAGAAGAGTCAGAAAAATTGAAAGTACTGGTGTTAATAACATGTTACCAACAAGTGAAAGTGTCCACTGACTACATTTTTTCAAAGCTGTATGTATCCGATGCCTTGGCCCTCATAAACCAGCAGTAAATATAGGCTCTGCAGTGGGAGAATTAAGTGCTTTCCAGTAGAGAAGCTTTATTTCCTCGTATGGGAATGAGATGCCATGATGGCTGGTGGGAGCTGGTTCTTAACAAGGAACAAATCTGTATTTTTGCAGTTGCAGGCCTGTTGTTTATGTTCACCCTCGTTTCAGAGCATCGAGCTCCATATTATTATTAGTTTCCCGTTTCCCTGCGCTTTCGGGAACCCTATAAATGTGTGGAGGACAAGCTTCAGCTAATGAGCTGGTGGGCTGAAGGCATGACAGGCCGAGGCCAACCTCCTAATCACGGCTCGTCAAAGCCTCCACCACAGTAGCCTCAATCTGTGTAATAAAAACCACACTAATCACATAATTACACGCACTAAACCAGTATGGGGAGGGTAGAACATTACATCATACGCTCTCAGCTTGGTAATACTTAAATTACAGTTTATTTTTTTTATTTTTTTTTATTTATTTACCTTTGTAAAGGGATATAGACACTAGACACCACTTCGGAATAAACTACACAATGGTCTAAGCACCTCTTTGCAAAGCACGCTACTTCTTTTCCACACCGGTGGACGCTTCGGTTGTAATGAATACACCGCAGAGCGCTTTATTGTGTACCTGTTTGCAGACTGCAGTACACAGGCACACCTGCAAACCTAAACTGCAGCAGGTGTTGGTAATGGCAGTCCTTCGATCCCTCTACACGCTGACGTGATGGAGATATCGTGGGGGGTCAGGATTGATTCAGGAACCCGGCGTGTTTACTTTGGTGAATCAGAACTTGCCCTTCACAAAGAAAAGCGGCATTGTCCTCATCTTGATCTCTGGTTGACGACCCCACACCCAAATATGCATATCAGGTGTTTTAATCCCCCTCAAAGGAAAAAGTCGAGTTTCGTGTGTCATTTGTTTAATTTCCCCCCTAATGCTATTCAGATAATCCCATCCATTCCCAGTATAAATACAGAGCAGCCAACATACCCTCTGAAACCATACTTTGCAGAATATAGCAATACTTCAAGTCACTTTGAGTCACTCAGGGTGTCATTTTCTCCCGGCTTGGGACAGCAAAACTGAAAGAACTTAAATCCAATGACATCTTACAACCAAGTCCAGAATGACACACACCCAAAGTAAATTGCATTGGGGTTCGTAGTACTTTGCTCAGGCATTCATCTCTCAATTAAAAAAAAGCCAAAAAAGCCATTCAAATGAGACAGAATGATTCTCATATTTTTACTGACAATTCTGCCACAAAAGGGTTAAATTCCACAGCTGTTACACAAAAAAAAAAGAAAAGCTGCATCCTTAAATTAAAGTAAAATGATATTTACTTCAGCAGATGTAGAGAGAAAAAAATGCTATCCAATGTTTTGGCACAGTTGCAAATCTATTCCACATATTAGGCAACCGAGGCCACAGAGTGACTCCCTATCGGACGGGGGGGGAGCAACAGAGGTGAGCGCACAAACACCAATCCTGTCCACTGTCTTCATTCCCTGTGTTGCCAAGAGGGCATTCACTTAAGGTGGTCGAGGAAGAAGCTACAGAAAGCATCTCAACCTTTTAGAAAGACAAAAAAATATGTATCTATTTTTCTGTGTTATGAAAAAAACGTTTATTTTCATAACGTACATGGGCAGTGAAGTTAATGTGAGTGCCGTTTGTGTTCGCTACAGATCATTTACAATCAATTTTTCAAAATCTAAAAAGACGCCAGCTTTATTTTTGGAAACAGTGTTTGAAAGCAATCTTCAATCTGCCAGAAGGTATTTAAAAGACTGGATCTGGTTTAATTTCCTTTCTAAGAAACTGAAGAGATTTTCCTTACAAAAAAGAAACAAAAAAAAAGAAAGAAATCATATTAACCCAGTTATATACACTCTTAGCTTTTTTACAGTATAGTATCAGCTAATGTTTACCTAGTTGGCTATACTACCCTATGTCTGACAGATCTGGCATGTGTTTTGACAGCCTTGTCCACTAAATAGATCCTGAGATTAAATGACTTTGGGAGCAAAGGGGAAAAAGTCATCTTATTGTCAAAATTGTTGAGTGTGGATTACAGTATATATCACCACAGTAATAGTACAGGGTTTAACAATAAAGCCCAGAGCTTAAACTAGCATCTGTGTGGGGCACAGCAATCTGACATTTTGACAGCCACTCTCACAGACTGCGTACCACTCTCACATTCGGTACAATTGTCAGTGATACAAGTTTTAAGTATGGGCAGACAAAAAACACTTAAATTGAAGAGATGTTTATATTCCGGTCGAGTAAGATCTGCAGCTGGCAAAACTATTGAACAGACAAAAGTTTGTCCGACTACCCCAAAGCTTTAGATTTTTCTTTTCTTCTTTAAAATAAATGCTCATAATAAAACTATATTTCTCAAGAACTGATTTTAAAGCAGTGTGGGTGTGATTTCAGTACATAAAGACCTTCCACAGCATTCAGTAAAACACAGTACAGGCTAAATGTGCCAAGACTTCACTGTAGTTATTCTGCCACCAAGATGTCACATGTGTAGCCAATCCAGACCGGTGCTGAAGAGACTTGTACAAAGAGAGCTGATTGGAAACAGCAGGTGTGTGCTTATAAGGAGTACGGGCAAATATTCACTACAGCAAGTCAGCCAAACCTCGCCTGGGTTTTAAGCTGGCAATACTTAGCGCTCAGAGGTGTTACAGGATTTCCAAAACTTCAACTGCAAACAATGTTGCTTTTCTGGAGTCCCAAACTCTAAATATTGCCATCAACACCTAGTATTGGAAGCCATCCTACCTAGCGCTATTTTAGTCTGAAAGTAGGTATTACTATGTAATGCAAAAATACATATTTTGGCATATGTGTGGGCTAATCTCGGCACACAGCGCTCATGTGGTTTGGAGCACTGGGAGTCTAGACATTTGCTTGAGATTAAAAGCGCTGTCCACCTTAATTCAGAACATGTAACAAATGTTGAGTGTGTATGTCACATGTGGAGCTAACAGTGCCTGGGCCCGGTCCAGAACAGCACATATTTCATCGCTGACATTTCATAGTTGTGGAGTCGCTTGCCTTTTAGCAAAATGACCTTTGATATTGATCCCCACCAAAACATCTATAACAGCAGCATGCTGGCCCTTCAAAGTGTTATTTTAACCATGATGCGCATGTTTATTACCGAGACTTAAAACACTGAGGCATCCAGCAGACATTTGTGTAATAGTTATGAATGTCTGTGGCTAATCTGTGTCTCACTTATTGTAAATATATTTTTCTAATAGTTTTGTTCTATTTTCTAAACATATCCCATGGCATTTACTCACTCTGCTGCACGGCTGTTACTGCTCCACCACAGGCGTTGAGAAGAAAGCCAAAAGATACGGTTAGGACTAGGAAGTGCAGAGGCACTTTTCAGACAATCGAGGGTAATTAAAAACGTATTAAAATTAACAAACCGGAAGGACGAGGACTAAATAGAAATGTCAGGACTAAAACAGGGGATAAAGCAAACATTGACTAGGCCGTCACAGTTAATTATTCAACTTCTGCTATTCAAACTATGATTACATTCTTCTATTAATAGCAACCATAAGAAAAAAGAAATCAAAACTTAAACTTGGCTGCATTTTCACAGACATTCTATTGCATCTGCCTCATACTTTTGGACTACAAGTCCTTAAATCTTTTCAGAGATGCAAAATAAAGACATTATGGTTATTTTAAGCACACAAGTGCCGTGGCGGGACTGTGCACCAGTCTGAGCTACATGACAAGAAACAGAGAGACATGAGCTCAGTTAGGACTCCCTCCCCCTCCCCACTCCAAAAAGCAAAGACGCCAGTGTTTTGTAATACTAATTAGAATCTTCATTACCGCTGCTGATAAATGAGCTCCACTATCAACAACTAATGAGCGGACCTAGGAATTAAAAATAAAGAAAAAGGAAAAAAAACTAAACAATTCAAAGTATTACGATGCTGAGCTGGGAAATTACCGTAGGGTTTAGTTTGCATGGATCAATGTGTAATCAGATAACAGGCCCCCGCTTTTACAAGTCTTTAAGCAAAGATCAGCCACTCGGATTTGAATTCATTTGCTAATTAAGCAGTCTGTTAATTGCTGTAAGGGTCTCTGGCGCGGCTTCATTATGTTTTTTAACAGAACCCCTTGACATCAATGGCAAAGTCTCTGTTAAACAATGGGGCATTAAGCTCTCAATGAATCAGGTTAACCTCGCTATAATAACAGGCCTCTGACTCTTAGACCTAAGTGCAAAGACCATTTTCTTGTCTATTTTTTTTTCTTTGCTTATTGATTCAATTGATTTTCCTTTCTGTTCCTTTATCCTTTCTGAGGCAGAGAAAGGTTTCTAATAACCGGTGAGAGAAACAGTCCCCCTCTATCTCAGTATCTTTGGCACAGAGTCATCTTGTCTTCAAACTCTGCTAACAGCTATTATTTAAAACATACAATGTAATTAAAAACTAAACTGATTATTTGGAATGATAGAATTCTATTATAGAATGTATCCATTGAAATATAGAACCTGTAGAGTTTTAAGCTGCATTAGATTAATAAAGAATATGGTATTTAAGTATTTTAAAGACTTTATTTATTGCATTACTCTAAATGTCTTTTCCTCCTTACTCAATCGACCAATATGTTTCATGCAGACGTAGCCAGCTTTCCTTTTCTCCCCTCTTATTGGTCAGTCAACAAATACTTTCCCTTTCAAACTTTTTTGTTGTATAAATCTAAATGTTGATAAGTAAAATGGGCCTCCACTTAAAGCTCAGCAGCCAGACAGGGCATATCTAGGACAAATAAACATGCCAAATCAGAGCAAGACGTCAGCTATTAACTAACTGACCAGTCCTTTAGCTTATTTGTATTGATTTCTATTACCCTCCTCTTACTCAGCTCAAGTGGAAAGATATTGGCAACCTATTATCGCCTTCTAAATCACTAATCAACCCAAACACCCAAGCACAATTACTGACACCCCCCACCCCCTTCTTGCAAATGGTTTCAGACCCATTAACATGGCTAAATAAATATGCATTCCGACCAATACCTGGAGAAAAGTTGTTCCTTTTCAATTAAAGGCAAACACACGCTCCCATTAGTGTAGCACCAAATGTTTATATCAAGATCTTTCCTTGTTATGTACACCAGCAAGTGAAAGCTCAGAGCTACTGTACACTCAGGTTTCTCCAATTACAACATTTTACATCCTGGGATTTCACTTGTATTCATTTGTTGTTGTTTTGTTCTGGAAGGTGAACAGTAAGATTCCAATTCCAAGCAGCTCCTTTTGGTGTCATTGCTATGCTTTAGGAAACTGTTCTTACACAACTGTATTAATTTTGGAACGGCACATTGTGACATCATAAAAAATGCCTAATAAGGCGACCCTCCTGCTCTCCCCAATGCTTTTTTTATTGCTTTACAGAGAAAACTGAAGAAAACTAGTTAAATAGTACAAGGTATGTATTTGTTTTAGAAAAGTTGTTTTAAAATAGATTTCCTTTAAATGTATTGTTGCATTTATGATTAACAGTTTGAAGCATCTTTCTTGATTACATATCCATTGAAAAACAGCAACAGCAAAGAGTTCAACACTTTGAGAATGACACTGAAAAAGATAATGATTTGTAATGTAACTCCTGGAATATAAACTCTCTGAACTCCAATATTTTTAAGAGGTATTCTTAATTCAAAACAGCTACACAAATACATTAGTTTGTATAATGTGCCTATACTGACTTCAGTCCAAGTCCGCTGCAGATATTTTGTTTCCCCCCTATATTCTGTCACATCTCTCCGTGCTGTTTATCACAGAGCAGTCATTCACGAAGCACAAGGCTCCTAAGTCAAGCAGAGGAAGATCCAGCCTGTGAAAATGTTTCCTCTGCTGATTAAATTTTAAAGTGCATTTGAAGGTGAAAAGTTGCTTTTAATTTCCTCCAATAAGCCCTTCACACCACGGTGTCTGCCCCAGTGTAAATAGTTGTATTGTGGCCCTTTTTTTTTCATACGGGCCAAAATGTTTACCTTTTTAAGCTCATATAATGATGCTTTATTTCTCTGCACTCTCGAGTTTTGTTTATTCTTCCTGAGCCCTAAACTAATAGATGAGGAGTTTCGCCTGCCAAGAGGAATGCCCCGATATAAGGCCTGGTGCTCAGGAGAAGCTGTCTACAGCCTGAGGATAAAGTGTCTACTTTGTGAGAATCCCAAAGAGATGGAAAAGTAAGAAAAGTGCATTGACCAACAGATCCTAGGCCACACTGGGGTTTAAAACCCTTCGAACAGCTCTAAAATTGTGATCTGTAAATGCAATATACTGTTATGGCATGGTACCGCAAACACTGTTTCAGCAAATTATGATACTGCTGTTTAAGCATCATATAATTATAGTGATTTTTAATGAGTCATAAAAATGGGAGCAAAGATAAAAGCAACTGCTTTTAGTCTCAAGAAATACTGAGTGACAGATTTTACTTTTCCACTACAGTTCTCCGATTATTTTTGTCTCAATCTTTTTTTTAAGGTTAACCTGAAACCAATTAAACTCAGACCCACAAAAACCCTAAAAACAAAAACACAGAGAACCTACCAAGAAGTGAAAACCACAAGGGTATAAACGAAACGTATACCTTGAAATGCTCTGGCAGTACCGCCCGGCTTTAGACCACAGAAGAGGGAGGATGCGAGTGAAGACTTACGGTACGAGTCACGGTTTTTGAATTGCAGTCACAGTTCTTATTCCCAGATGAGTGTATTCTGTGACAGAACAATCTGCCTCCGAAACCGAACATGTTGCCGTTGAAAATGCAGTCAAAGCCCTGCTGTGTGTGCAGAACCACAGGCAGTGAAGCCTCCGAACCCAGACATGGCCAAAGCGTGTGGCTGTAATTTATGAGCACATGTGACAGTCCTGCCTCTGCTTTACAGGATCCTGCTCAGACCCATTGCGATCATCCTAAAAACTTCACTTTGCAAAAACATGGGGTGAAATAAGGAGATGAAAAGGCATTAAAGCATTAAGCATTAATGTTACTTAAAGTGTACAAAATTCAGGGGCATCTAGCGGCCTCTTTAATACAGGGCTGTTCCAGATGGCAACCATTATATTGAGGCCTTCTGTAATCGCTCTGAACACCATGCGCCTGCAGCTATACCACCTCAAACTGTGATCTTGCGAGACCTCGGAAGTCAAACAGTGCCAAGCGAGGTCAGCGCTCTGAACTGGGGATCTCCTGTGACAGTCACTGGCACCGCTGGCCCCCAGTGCGGCATCTGGGGTCGGAGCATTTCAAAAGCAGCAACACGGTCTAAGTTTACGAGACCCTGCAAAGAAGGGGTCAAAGTCAGTGTGTAATATTTTGTTTCACATTTTCTTGATCATTTAGTAAGCAGCCTTTAGAAAAATTAATCACTCGGCAGCATAGGAGCACTGAGGATAAGATGCAGATATAATATTTATATAATTATAATTACCTTGGCAGTAATGTATGAAATGGTTTCCTTCCTTATACAGGTGTGAATTTGTTTCTGACAAAGCAGGCTCTTGAAGTCGCCTACTCTTCTCTGCCTTTGCTCGGAGTGTGAGGTTGTAGTTTGCTGTTGGCGTACATCTTAAGTGTGGCGGTCATTTCTTGGCCACTGTTTCTGGACTTCGTGAGATTCTTAAACCAGAATTCAAAGTAGGGGGTCGAGGACACTAACGAGGGGCAGCGAGAGTCTCTAACTGGGGGGTGTCAAGTGTTTCTAATGCAGCTCCAATAGAGAAATCTCTTCTGCCGAGCGAGAGAGAAATGGGACTTAAAACTGAAACATACTCCTCAAAAACGGCAAATCAAATCAAATGTTTTTTTTTCAGTAAGCAAACAAAAGTGTTATTAAGCTAAAGAGAGTCTGTGTGACCCCCCATAACGATGCTGTCATGCATATATTTAAGGCTCTTTCTGTGTCCCAGGCATGCGGAGATATCGTGACACACCTGAATATAATGGGCGAATGTCAAGTGGTTGATAACAGTGCATTCCACAGCGATGACAGTTAAACTTGGTAAATATAATTTCACTTCGAGCCCCTATTTCCACATTTCCCCTTGTCTCGCTGCCGGGGCCCTGTTTCAATTGACATAATTTAGTATACGACTTAGCCATCTAAGTTAACGAGGTCCTGAAAATTGCGCCAAGCAGCCAATCCCATAAGCCACTGGCACAGAGATATGGTAACTCTTATTTCTCTGCAAACAGGCCTTATGTAAGCACACAGCAATGAAGTGTGCAGATTAGACACAAATAAGTTTCCAAAACTATGAAGCTTATTGGCTAATTGCAAGCCGTTTCTAGAAAAAGGTCAAGATAGCTGCAACACGAGGACTTTTAGAGGAACATATGATCAAACAATACCGTAGGCATTTCCTTATTAAAATATGCACGTTACGTTTTTTTTTAAATAAAACAAAATCAGTCCAAAGTACGGCCTATTTCTTCAAGCGTAAGAACGGCCGTGACCAGACAATCCATGCTCTCCCGGGGCCCCTCTTATTTTATACCTAAGGGGCTTCTTTTGTCCATACAGCTGAAGTGCAGTAATGAATAAAGGTACTGCCATCCTGCATTTATAAACCCCATTACTGGCTGAAAGTGTATTGTAAAATTACCTGCCCTTCCCCCTTTTTTTGCTTCACTTAAGAGAGGAAAAAAACAGTGCGTAGTTTAATTTCAGCTTTGAGTCTAATTAAACATGGTTAAGTTAATTCTCAGGGTTCCATTACACAGTCTGCACAAATTCAGTCCTCAGCACACAGCCTCTCTCTATTAACACCTGCTTCTTTTCCAATTAGACTTCCAATAAAGACAAATGAGTCAAGGGCACCCTATTCATTTATTCCTGTCAAGGACTCGGATACCAAACTCCACTGACACAGTTAGGGAAGTGTGAAGGTAAACACATTGCTTTAAAATAAGGGCTTTTTTTAAATACTGTAATATATATATATGTGTATATATAGACACGATGTTTCCATGGTTCTTTATGACTACCTTAATTATACCTGAACTCTTCGGTCTGAGTGCTTAATAATGTGTCTATTAAGCCTGTTTGCCTGTTTACTCACTTTGCTTTCATTTCAACAGCACCGTATTCTGCCAGATAAGAAAGTAAAGGTTATTTCTCGTTTATGTAAATATATTATTGTCTCAATATGTATACAGGGTATCAATGGTTTGCGCAGGTGGAATATTTGTCAGAAGAGTGTAAATGACGGACTAAAGAAATGTGTCCTTGGGAGAACCTGTTTCTAAGCACGGGGGTCAAATCGTCCAATTCCACCTACTCCTATCTCTCTCTCTCTCTCTATTTCTCCCTCCCTTTCTTTACAGCAAAGAAAAATGTCTCCCTCCTCTTTTAAGCCCAACGTGTTTGCAAGCTGCCTCTGTCCCATCATTAGTCTTTTTCTCCTGTCCTCCCCTGTTTGTTTAGCAGCCTTCTGTTTGCTTTACCTGTCAATTTCCAGCCTTGCCAACATTACTTATCTAGAAAAGATTATTAACAGGACTTTTAAAAAAGGTTTTCCATGTGCAAATGTCCATGCGTTGGCTGGAAGGTGACTTTTGTAATTTAAATGCAAACAGGATCATGGCAGAGCTTCTATTAAAACACTGCGCACAGCAAATTCCACAACAGTTGCCACCTTCCTCGGCGCAAACAGCCATGTCTTACGCTTTACTCCTGTATCAACAGTTAACATGACTTCACCTACACCAATACAAACAGTGTGCCAACACTAAGAATACACACCTCATTGTCTCCATAGGTTACTAAGAACATTGCTTTGTTATGTCCTTAAGTCTGGTGCACGCCTTACTAATGTTGTGTTAAAAAACGATCTAACCCTGAAGAGGTTCTTTAGTTAATTATGGTTCTATGCACACAGGTATTGTTAATACAATTCGTAAAACATTCTCAAACATACAGCTTAACTTTAATTATATCGGTTGTGTCAACAATAAACGTGACCGTCGTTGTGACTGATTTTGAAAGGTACTGAGAATGATTCCATACGACCTAACAACTTGTCACCCTACATTTCTGTAACAGGTGACAAAATATTTAATGGTATTGACCTCAGACTCTGCTGAAGTGGGTGATGCGAAGCTTTTCAGATAAGTGGCACATACAGAAAAATGCCCCTACCAGCTGAGCAGCAAAATAACTACAAACTAATTGTTTGCAGAAACATACCTCTTCTTGCAATGCGGTGGAACATTAAACAGACTAAATGTGTTTTAATATAAAGCAGAAGATTAACTCAGAATTATGAAGGGCTTATAAATGGTCTAGGGACAAGTGAGGCTTTGAATCAATAACAATCACATTTTTTTTTAGCTCATGTAGACATCTGTGTGGAAACTCTTTTCTTGTTTGGCTTATTGTGCAATCCATGAAAAGGCTTGACTTCAATTAGCCTGATAAGGAGAAAAAAAACAAACAGCAAAAAAACAAAAACAAAGCCAAGGATCACCTGTGAAGCTGGCAATGGGGTTGATGATTATGGTAAATCTGATGCAACCGCCTTTCTCCTCCCAAAAAACTTGGTAGGATATTCCACTTTTGTCACCTCTTTGAATACGAAAGAAAGACAAAAAAAAGGTGAAAAAACAGCCCAATTTTAGTTAGCTGCATGTGTGGATGCATGGGGGAACCCTGCATGGATTTTTTATTAAGTCTTTTCCATTAACTTCCTACCTAGATAAGATCTTAATCACAGCCCTCAAATTATCCGCCTTGACATTTATCAACTCGAGTCATCGTTCTTCAGAGCTCTCTGCCTGACCGTGGCCGGCTTTTCTTCTCCTGCGCTTTCAATGGAAGTTAATTTTGAGTGCATGATTTATCTCGCTGGGCTAACAGCATTGAGGCGGCCACCTTTATTTTGTTTTTCAAAGGGGGTCGGTTGGGGAGTGAGTTATTGCTGGGTTGTCCGATGATTGCGTTCTGCAGGGAGAGTGAATAGGCAGCCGGCGTGTCGCCCTGACGTGGTGCTGGGCCCTTTTCAGAGAGCAAAGAAAAAACAGATTAGGCCTCTGACCGCGGGGCTGACAGACGACCGTTATATCGGCTGACAATGGCGTGAATACCTGATGGGATCAGGGCTCTGTGACTAGGCCTGTTACGAAGATTCTTTCACTTAAAAAAAAAAAAAAAAAGAAAGAAAGAAAGAAAGAAAAAAAGAAAATTGGTGGCTGGTTAACACTTCCATTGCCGTTGGAAGTTGAACAGGAAATGAGAAAAAAGGAAATGGATTTTGCGGTCTTCCGTGTTCGGGAAGGTGTTGTCATTTGCACCCGCAGTCGTATAACCTTACATTCGCCCGTGTTCATTTGCTGAGAGCAGAAACTCGTTTTCATATTTCATGTCATCTGGATTTATTTTAAAAAATGTGTAGGTAGCTAATTATCAGGTTATTATGGCAACAAATCAATAGTGTTGCCATTCATTTCACTTTCCTTTATTTTGTAATATGCAGGTAGTGTTTGTACTGCACTATAATCACGAGAGATACGACTCTGGAGACCAGTGCTGAAAAATAACATTTACTAGAAAGACATAAAAGTCCGGTCAGGGCAGAAGAACACAGATGCTTATCTCCCTAGTATTTACAGCATGCAGCACCTAAGAGCACGTCGGCATTTGCTTGATAAGTTTCGGGAGTCACACAGCCACCAGGTGTCAGATGCTGGGCAAGGTTGTGACTACTCTGCCGTCAACAAAGCCTGCTTTCTGCAGAAGAATGGGGGCTACGGGATCAACGCGTTCCGTAATCCTGTTCCAGTCCCGTCGGAGTTTCGTTTTGGTGTAAAACTGAATAGGACAGAGGGACACTGCAACTTTAATTCCCGATTAGGCATGCAAATTATGCTAACCGAGGAGTAGCGGGAGCACAAAGCACGGAAACTGGTTAAGAGCGTAATTAGCATGCGGTTTGTTAGGCGAGTTAAGAATGTGATTAGCTCTGGGTTTGCTGGAGCTTGTGGGAGGAACGCATTGGGAAGGTTACCATAGGAATCCCAGCTCAGGCTAGGCATTGTCTGTGAGTTATACTAATCACTATCATACGGAAGGGATTGCATGGGTACACCACAGGTTACAGAGTCTGCTGATTAGAATCCCATTTCCTATTCCTACCTAGTAGTTCCACAACCGCAACCTGCTGGGCTGGAGTTTCTCTAAAGGCTGGAGAAAACAAAAAAAGCAACAAACACCTTCCTATGTACAAGATACTACTGCAAGTCTGTCTCCCATCACTTTTAAACCCACTGCCTTGCTGATTGACAAGGTCCAAAACACTGATAATCTGATGTGTTTCTCATCCCCAGATTTCAGATAACTCCAGTTGGGACCATGTGTTTGTTCTCTTTAAGGTGACAGGTCAAGAGACCCTATGTCCTGTCTAAGTCTGATGCCTTCAGACTGGTTTCCTTGATGCTTACAGATCCTCCTCTCAACAGAAAAGCTACACTTCTACATCTGCTATCATTTCCCTTTCCGAGGGTCTGGGAATTAACAGTGTTGACTGGAAGACATTGGGCTGACTGGTCATTGAACAGCTTTTCAACATCCGGTCTCACGCTGACTGGACATCTTCTCTAATGCTTTTCTCAGTCATACACAACAAATGACAGAACTTGACAACTGGGCTGCAATAATGGAAAACCTATTCTGAACTAATGATGTCAGAAACTAATATTATTCTCGCCTCACAGGTGTTAAAAGAAAAGTAATGTTCCTCTTCCTGACAATAATCAAAATGCCAACAGCAGCAACACAAAAAACAATCACACAAAATATTCAAAGGCCTCAACACAGGAAATGTGTGTCCACATTTTCTAAACATGTGATGTCATTTCAGATGCATTCTGCCGTTTAGAAAGACAAAATGCAAATGCCAGGGAGACGAGAGGCGTCCGCAGCGCAGACTTTGATCATCACAATGATCTTCGTGTTCACAGGAACGAGTGTCTAATGCGATCATTAGTCAGGGGCGCTAATGACATCACATTGATGGCTTTTGCAGTCATTCAGCAGAGCGCAATCTCCCGCTAAAGTTTCCCACCCAAACAAATCTGGAAACGTTCTTGTCCATTCTCTACCCTACTTCCCCTGCCTTGAAAACAAACTCAGATCCACTCTGGTGTATCGCATTGCCTGGAACAATGCATTCATTGCTTCATTGTGCTAATGCCTGCACTTTCTCCATCTCTGTTTCGTGCTAATTAATTTAATCCTGTAAGCAGGTGTAAGCCCACTTGTTAAGGAGCCAAATCAGGCTGCCGGGAGCAGAGATCGGGGGAATGAGCACAGCTAGGGATTGCGACAGGGGAGCATTAAACTCCTTGTAAACAACAACAGTGGATTGCCCAAACGGCAAGCGGAAAATCCTGTTTAAGCCCCAATGGCAGGGGTTGGAAGGGAATTTGTCTTTAGGTTTCAATCAATATCTCTGGTTTATGTTTTGCTCTCTCTTATTGTATACAGTATTTAAAAAGACGAAGTAAGCACACTGAAAAAAAAAGCTTTTTGGTATTTATTTTCTAAACGGGACACCGTGTCTTTTACAAATCACACAGCCTGCCCAACTTTTTATGTCCGAGATTTGTTTTTCCTTTTCTTTTGAGGGGGCTGTTTTAAATGCACTGGACAGATAAGTTTGTTTCCAAGTCCTGGTGTAAAGGAGCAGGATTTGGCACATCCCGTTGTTGGATGAGTGATAAAGTGATGCGGCGCTGGGTTTTCAACTGCTGCCACCACACTGGGAGAGCCCTGCCAGGGGCTGACACTGTTCCGGAGCACGACGCGCTTCCAAGTGCAGCTTGGCATGCGAGAGACGGTGGGGAAGCTGAACAGACGGCTGAATATTCTTCCCCTCAATAGTGGCACAACGGTCAATCAGTTCTGGGAGCGTTTGTTCTTCTCACATGACAACAATCCTCCCGAATGCACATCCTCTTTCCAAAAAAAACAAAAAACAAAAACCCAAACACTTCTCTTTGCTATTTTTTTTTTTTTTATAAGGTGTCAGAGACAAAAGTTCACAAAATACATTCCCTTATGCTTGTAGCGTAACAACCTATTGAGCAGAGATAAGCCCCTTTTAGAAATGAAGGAGAATTTAATTCAGGGTTTGAGTGACAGCAGGAAGATTTATCCGTTCCACAGACAATAAGGGCTTTTCGGGACTTTAATCTCCCCCAGACAATGTCCTGTTTTTCGTCCCTCGTCCTGTGCTTTTCCCACGATGTTCGCTGATTAGCACAGCCTGATTGGACAGTGGCCATTATCTCTCATTTTTTGTGTGAATCGTCTGCATTTGTGTCAAGGATGGAAAAGAAGAAGAAGAAGAAGAAAAAAAAGAGAGAGCGAGAGGGGAGGGGGTGAAAAAAGTTTTGTGTGCCAAGTTCATTCACAGCCTAAGACACGCGGATGCCAGTTGGGTCAGGAGACACTATCATCTGGGCTTAGGGAGAGGGGAAGAAAGGCAGGGGGGATAAAGGAGCCTTATACAAATTTACTGTGGTTCACAATGCGAAAAATAAACAAGCACCGTAAAGCACGTAGACGTAAGGTAAAGCACGATTAAAAATAAAACAAACTGAAGTAAAGCAGTGGAACGGGGGAAACAAAGTGAATATCAAATGGAAATCAATAGAAATAGGAGAATATCGTATCTCTGACAGCCGGTGAATATTGAAAGCATGCAGAATCGCTGCAGCTGTAATTTGCATCTTGCCTGCTGGGTAGCAATCAGCCCCTTTGCGAGGAATAGCAGAGATCTGAGGAAAAACATCTCAAATATGAACAATTCCAGGACCTTGCAATATGTTTTAGTTTATCTGTTCTCTCAAACCACTGAGTAAACGAACGAAGTCCCGTCTTTTGCTTTTTAATTTGCGCGCGGTCAATGTGTGCGCCATGTGTTTTCAGAATTCATTCTGTCCCTGAGAAATTTAAGGTTTTCGTATTTGATTGATACCGCCGTACGTCGAATTTCATTAGTAAGAGAGTCTTACAATCACACCGTATCAGACATTTGGCATTGACCGTCACCAGGCAAATACTTTTCAGGCATCTGCAGACATCACAAACATCCAGCAACTCCACTCTCTATGTGAATCTGAATACAGTGCTGATTTCAACATTGGGGGATGGCAAACGCTGTGTTACTGAGACTGTATACAGGATGGGAACAATTTCTATGTTATTATAATATACCTGACCATGGGAATCTGTTCAGACCTTCTAAAATAGGTACAGAGGGTTGTTAGGATGTGTGTATATGAGGGAATAATGTGTGAAATTGTGCGACAGTGGCTTTTTCACATCAATTTCAGGATATTGTGTGTCCAAACTTAGCTCATCCCTCTGGTCACTGCAAAGAGGATATAATATGATGCAACTGGGAAACAGCTGGGACTCAAGGCCAACAGCTGGGAACATTAACACTTTCTTTTCCTAGAATCTTGAAGAATGCCACAGCGTAGCAGACTGGCAAACACTCACGTCAGGCTTCCGTGAAATTACTGAGGATTGTAACCCTTATTTCTGTTTCTGTAATGCTGATGTGTTTTACTAAACATTCGCCTTGGCCAAATCGAACTTTCTGTCTTTAATGTCTTCCCATAAATGCACATCTTATTTATTATTCTAATTCTACAGAACTGTATGGCAAGAATATGGACAGTTAAAAACGCACCCAGGAACATCTGTGATAGCTCAGCAATCCTTACTTCAGTGCTGCTAGCTCCCAATGTACACTGTCTTTTTTAATGACCATATCTGGCCAGCGTGGCCAAAGTGGTTGAAAAAAGTGCTTTATTTATTTACTTATTTGCGGGGTGGATTTACGTCGTTTGCAGGTATTTGTTTGTATTCTCATCTTTAGAAAGTGTAGATTGCTTTGGAAGGCTATACAACTAACTTATGCTGCTTTGTAGTTTTTTTCGTTTAATTTTAATCGGTAACTATTGTCTGCATATACTGAATTCATATTTTATTTTATACTAGTATGGCATAATGCCCCATTTTGTTTTAACAATATTCATACCAGCACATACCTCCTCACTTCAGCTGCTGTCTCTGGCCATATCAATGCCAAATGCTACCGGTCTGAGAGATGATGCTCAGGTACAGAGATGTCAGTGGTTATTACATTCTCAACAGGCTCAATTACACTTTATTGATCTCTGCCTTGAAGATGAAAAATGTGTCTGTTGATCTCATTAGTAATATCAGAGAGGGTGCTAGAGGCTATGCATATAATGTAAAAAGGAATTTCCTTTCATCCACACACAAAAAAACATTTTCGATTACTTTTGGTCATTTAACCTGGTTTTAAAAAAACGAAACATTTAAAAAACACTTTGCAGGGGTGTGTGTGTTTGTATGTATGTATGTTTATACACACACACACATTATATATATATATATATATATATACATACATACACACATATAAATACACACACACACACCACACTTAAAATAAATTAAATCATGGACTTAAATGTAAAAATAAAAGTTCAATTTCAATTTAAGCTCTTGAATGGATCGTTTCCTAATCTGCAAAGCCCAAACCAACCCACATAGAGAATTCCCTACGGGAAACCAAGAAAATAAATATTCCCATAATTACAGGAGAAAAAGACATGGACTGATGTTTAACATGACAAACCCCAGATGAGTATCTGAGACCAAGCCACATATGTAACATAACCACTAAATTTGAGACGAGGTTCTGAAGGTTTCTGTTTTCCAGGACCCTGGAAACGTTTGCATCTTTAAAGCAAAAGCAGGTCACAGGCAAAAAACATGCACAGGCATTTGTGTAAGAATAATAATAGCTCATTTGAATCACTAATTGTCCGACTGAAGTTACATGTTAAAAGACATGGTGACACTTTCAAGTTTCTGATACTACATATTCTTCAAATTTTCTCGAATATGATTTTAAAAACAAAAATACATTTGAAATGTTTGAAATCAGTTATTAATTGTGTTACACAGCATATTGATGAAAAGGCCTCCTACTTCTTTAATGGCAGATGCATGTACTAGAGTATCAAAGAGTTAATATCTGTGGAATAATGACAAATTATTTCTAAATAGTCCTGTCACTTATTTACTTTATCAACAAGTGCCCCTGTTATGACATCCCTACTACACACCAGTCTTTCCAGTGGACTTGGAGTATTCATTATTTTCTTGTTCAGTTCAATGAGCTGAAAGGTAGAGCAGGTACAGTCTGTGTTTGAGCTCCCCACCTCTGTCCACACCTGGTTTTATTTGGCTGTTGTGTACATGTCATGGTTTTGATTCACAGAAGGAGCTTGTGAGTAAAATGGTGAAGAACCCATTAAAACCCTGCTTTAGTAACAAGCATTCCCTGATTGGCTTCTCTCTCACTCTCTCTCTCTCTCTCTCTGGCCCATTTCTGTTTCTTTGATGATGTCTGTCATTTATCTTAAACTCTGGATCAGTGACACCTGCAGAGTGTAACATGCACCCCGTGGAAGCGCTGGAATTTGACAGGCAGTAGTCCCACAGAATTCAAGAGCAACAAAATACAAATCTTAGTGCACAGATTGTTTAGTGACTGCAGAATACACCAGCACGGCTGTGGTTACCTGAAAATTAGTTTGACCTTGAAATCCCAACACTTTAAATGATATCTACCCCACTCTCTAAAGTATGACAGCTTGTGTGATCTACTTTAAGGGAAGCGCTCTAGCTGTTGCTTCATTCATCTCCCATGATGCACTGCCAGAGCATGAGTTCCACTCCGACTGTTTTGATAATCACCTACACAAGTGTGAGATATTAAAAACAAGATATTTTAACAAGTTAAAATCAATAAATAAAATAAATAAATAATAAATAACCACATTCTTCAGTTTAAAAATACAAGGATATCACTTTAGTCATGTTTCAGATCATTTTACAAATTCCATTCTCTTACCATGCTGATATTTGAAGTCTTTCTCACATAACAGACCCCTATACTAACTTTCCTCTGAACAGTTTATGACTATTGCCCAACCCTGCCCTATCATAAAAAAGGGAAAAAAAAGCACTGAAGATGCGTGGAGGATGTGGTTATTATTGGAGAGAGCTTTGAGCCAGTTTCAGTAAATGATGCTCCAAACTTAGCCAAAGGAATGACTTGGGCTCCTACTCCTCATTCCACATTTACTCAATGCATGAGTCAGCCTTAGTGATATTATTTGTTCCAGAAAAAACACACTTTTGTGCGCAACAACTCTCTTCAAACATGCAGCACAAGCCTGTTTTGGAGCTGACCTTCATAATTCAAAAAGCATGGCCATAATTTGTTATGACGTTTTGATTTATAAAGTGAGATCAGATATCAGTTTCTATTTCTGGGGTCCTGTGAACAAAAAACAAAACAAAAAATGTTTATTTGGGCTGATTTTCTGTAGGATCTTACTTCAGAAAGGACAAGATCAACAGTTTGTGGAAACTGGAATATCATTGTATTGCTCTGGTGTACTAAATTAGGACAGCATCTGCAAAGTAGTTAATTATTGATATGCTTTCTCACTAGAGAAATTAAAAGTTTGTTAGCTGCTAACCACGTACTGTTATGTGTACTAGTGTGTTACAAAAACAAACACAGGCTCTCACCATATTTAGATATGTCTGTGTATCAGTTGTATTCTGTTGCCTCGTCTCTGTGTTACTTATGAATCAAACATATCAATATGCAGCCATATGAAAAAACAAGATTGTTACTCTTCAATGAACTTCGAGTAACAGATCTGTATTATAACAAAGTGAAATTAAATGAAGACCTAAGTCTGTTTGCTGTCTTTCATATCATACATCATTTCTTTCAAGCATGTCTCCTCTTCAGACATATGGTGCTATTTATTGGACTTTTAGGAAGGAATGTTTCTGTTTTTTCTTTAATATATGACAAAAATATTTATGGTTTCCCTCAAAGAAAACAACGTCCAATTCAACATTTATTACGATTAAAGCTGAGTCACTTACGTGGAAACAAGTAGGCCTGCTCCCACAACTGAGAGGTTGAAAAGAGTGGAGGAAAATAAGATTTCATGCAATGCTAGTGCGAAAAATGGTTAAGTCCCTTAACCGGGGGACCTTTCAAAACCAGTGCTTAAATAGAAAGGACTGCCAGTAAAAGCTGTAGTTTGGAAGAATATGCTGAAACCCAGGCAGGTGAAGATAAAGTGCTTTCCTGAACGAAAGAAAAAAAAAGTCAGAGTGATTGCTGGTCACTGCGGCTTAAAAACTCAACCTGCTGTGTTTTAATTTGGGTGAGAGTTCATCGAGGAGCCATTACAAAGCAGTCCAAAAGGAAATGTCTTTCTCCTATCCTTCAGCAGCCTTTGCCCTGAGCAAGGACCTGGCTCTGTGGCTATTATATGGGGAGACAGACCCTTGTTCCAGTAATGACTTTTGTCCCTCACATCTTTCCAGCTAACAAGCCCTGAGGTGACGTTGTGATAGCCGCACAAAAACCACAACACACGAAACTGTCGTCTTAAGAGAAAGTACAGTGTGATACGGGCAAAAGAGAAGGTTAAAAGGGAACAAGAACCTCTATAAGGCCCATCTGCATCCATCCTGAACTAAACAAACTATCAAGTGGCTCTGTGTGCTATAATTTGAAAGTCCTTACTGGCTGAATGAGCTGAAATTGTTTTAGGATCTTCTGTATTTGCCTACCTAAGTCTTTAAGCGACAAAGAAAGGAAAATATTCAAATGCTCAAGAGTCAATTCTGGTGTGTCTACTTCTTGTGGTCACATTAAGCACAGAAAAGTATGTTTAAAGTCTCCATCCATACATGCCTTCAAAAACAGAATAATTAATCATTCTCCCATACAATGGCAAGTATATTTAATATACAGCTACTACAGTAATTATTTATTTTATATGGAAGCATTTTGGGGCCTAGCACGACTGATTTTTGTTTTTGAGAATCAGAGAAACTTAACTGAGTCTCTCAGTGGGATAGATGTATTCAAATTACATGTGATTAGTATCATTGTGTAGGGGTGAAAAAGGTTTTTATGCAGCATCTTTGTCATGAATGTGAACTATAGCCTAGTACAATATCCAGTTACTTTAATGCACCAATGCTAATCCACTTATGTAAGATTGTACTCTGATGAGCTCAAATTAATGTATTCACATTTACATAATACTGTTGTGTAACATAGCATAATAAATTAAAAAGTTCCTTAAAAATTGGTGTTGGCTTTATCTTGTTTCTAACCGACTCACTGTTCTTATCTGTGGGATAAATAAACTTGTTTGGCCTGTCTGAAACAGTAGTAAGGTCTAGAAACCCAAAGAAAAACTCAGCAGATCCAAGAAGCACAAAGACTGCTCCCAAATTAAACTGGTAAGCGGTGATAATTACGTCTCGGGTTAAACAGCTGGATAAGCTGATGTGCGTTAAAGATTTCATTCAGACAAGTCTATTTCAATGTGCAGGACTAGCTGCTCCATTATTTCCAAACTCTACCAAACCTGACAACTGTAAACAGATTGCATGTATAAATAATATCACTGCTGTAAAAAGGGGTACTTAAAATGTCATGCTAACTAAATCAAAATCAAAACATGGTAGTATTTTATTTATAATACAGAACACATTACAAATATAAATATTAAAAAGCATGTTATGAATATTACTGGTGGGATAGAAAACTAATAATATATACTTTATATTAATATATAAAGAAATAAAGAAATATATATATATATATATATATATATATATATATATAGAGAGAGAGAGAGAGAGAGAGAGATAATTAAAAACATATTGTATTTGCAGTATTGTCAGACAGCTGTCTTGAGGGACAGGTATTTTACCTGCTGTCTCCCCCTGAAGACTATTAGTGATATAACAGAATTAAAAATGTTTCTGTTTTGCAAAATAAAAGGTTTAATAGATAAATGACATTCCAAGAGAGGAAATGAAACCTCTCCCGAACATCAAAGCTTTATTCCTATTGAATTCTGCCACGATACAAAATCAAATTTATGAGAAATGCATAAAATTGAGGAACTCAAACAAAACCACTTGTGACCCACAGATCTGATTAGGAGCTCCCGAGCTCTAAAACGCTGTCAAGACAATGAAAAACACAAAGCATGACCCCTTCAATTGGAAACGGATCTGGGTCTTCAAGGAACCCTGCCCTCTAATTGAATCAAGCCTTCGTCTAAATCCAGTGTAGCTGCAGAGGTTCAGAATAATCTTATTATCGATACTTCAATAAAAGTCATCAGGATAATTTAATTAATAGCTATATACATATTGATATCATTTGCTAGACCAATAGTCAAATGTGCAACAGTCCTGCCTGACACAAAGAATTATTTAAAATTAAACGGGGAATAGGAACGATCAGGGGTGCACTTCAGCGCAGCCTAAAGGAAGTAACTTACTAACACTCAAATTATACTTCTGACAGATTACATTCAGCAGTTAAAAACCCTTTCCAGAGCACTGATATCATTGCCGCCAGCTCTCCTGTTGTGCACAAGGCGTTATATCAAAGTTAAATAGTATCGAAGAATTGGAAACAGTGTACTGTCTCGGTTTGTGTTTTCGTGTGTATGTTTTTAACCCACACGTTTGGTATGAAGAAGCTAGACAACTTCACCTTAATATGCGATCAAATGCACGTCTTCTCGTTTGCGAGGGTAAATGCTGGTTATGTATGTAGCTGTGTCGGTATGCTTTTATGTATTTAATTGTTATAATTGATTATAAACATGCCAAGGGAACATGGTAGCATACATTTGCATTATGATTGGGCCCATCTGTAATTATACATTAATAAACAGTTAATTGAAAATGCAATTACTGGCTGCACTTACCGAGGTTTGGAAATGGTAATTCATAATTTGACATTTTAAATTGTTGCTAAACACAAATCTGGCAAAGAACTCTTAACACTCTTCTTAAAAGCACAGTGTGTATCCCATATTGCTCTGCACCCAGGAGACCATTATAGTAAGGCCTGGCGGTTTGCTGTTTGCCAGTAATGCAAACATATTCTAGTGTATCAAGTCAGTAATGAGGTGGCAGGACCAAATACATAAGGATGTACAAAGTGCTTTACAAAGTAACAATTTAAATCAACCCCTGGGCACTGGTCACATTTAAAGCAGCATTTAAAACCAGTCTAAAGCTTCCGTTCCTTACATCCATCTCTGATTAAGCTTTTCAATTTTTCTCCGGTGCCAAGAGTGTTTCTGTCATCCATTTCCCCGTTTGGACAGATCTCACAATTGCTATTTCAGTTCCTAATGAGTCCGTACAGCCGCCTGAATTAATTTTGATAAATAAAGTATGAAGGGAGAGCCAGGACACCTTGGAGTGAACGAGCGAGAGATGGGAGCATCCTCAGGGAGGCTGGGTGACTCCCGGTCCGTGGCTCAGCACCAGTCACCGTCTCACCGGCCCAGACTGTGCCGCACAAGCCAGCTCCTTGCAAGGACCGGACAAGTGAGGAGAGGATAACAGGAGAGCTGTGGCTACACTGTCTCAGTCATATTTCTAAAACAAAATACATTCAAACACCTCTATATCTTAACCATCTGAATTTTGAACATAAACACAAAACAAGACAATGTCCCTCACTTGTGAAGGATTTGGTTGTGTGGTTTTCTGCCCCTATTTACTCAGTATACTGACCCTGACCTCAACCAAGGCTTCGTAGTAAAGTGCCTGAGTGTTAGTACGAACAGAAAAATGCATTTCAATTTAAAATCAGAATTCAATATTTAATATTCTATAAACAGAAGATCTAATGCATCTGCCTGCTCTGATCACAGACATGTGTGTGAGAGTAATAACTAGTTATTTCTGTATTTAAACAATGAACACTGAACTCCTTTAGGTGGCACTGAAGTTATAAAAGATCGCTCAGACTCTTGTGAGCAGAAAGATGTCGCTAAGGTGACCTTATCATTCCCAGGATATTTACACGTTTGCTTTAACAACTGATTTTTTTTTAGTTTGTTTGTTTGCTATTTACTTTCTTAACATTAATGTATTTATTTTCTTAATATTAATGAAAAAAAGGATTGCAGGGCCCATGGTGCTCTTAAATCAAATGTTTCTTACATGATTTAGGAGGTGGACGACAGGCTTACACCCCAATAAGGAGGAAGGGAGCCAGATGCCCTTTCTCTTCCTGTTGCAGCAGAAGCCAGGGCTCTCTGGAAGAAGTTAACAAGTCATTCTAAACCAATAAGCTTTTAACAGGCACCTGCAGCCCTGAAAAATAAATAACTCTTGTTTGTTTTTTCTTTCTCCTGAAACACTTGACTCGAGGCAGAGCCAGCAGAGCCAGTAAAAACAATTCTTCTCAGACACTTTGCGTGGTGTTTTTCTTTTTTTCTTCTTTACAGATACTTTAACTACGCACCCATAATTTAAAATGTCCAGTTTACCTTATAGGTACTGTTACACACTCGGACTGCTTTTCCAGATGGATGCACAGGGAGACACATCTGCCCTCCGTTTTCGATCCTACCTAGTCTATGTAATCTGAGGCTCACACTAGCATGGACTAATGCAGACCGGGGTAATATACACCTTTTTCACACAGGAGGAAGATTTTAGATGGAAACAAAACAAAATCAGCTTTTCACGCGACTAAATGTATGCCAATGTTCTTATTACAGGGTGGTAAATATTCAGAGAAATGAGCAGAAAAAGAAAATAAATCATAATTAAGGCACTTTAGGTTTTTGTTGCTTTTTCAGGATTCTGGGATACTGGGGTTTTAAACTATGTTATCCCACAGTAAATTTAGTACATAAGAAAAGCCAATATTAGTCGAAGTGAAGTGTAAAATTTGTTATGCATATTGACTTTACCAAACTATTCTAAGGGTTTTGAGGAAGCAGTATAAATACCCAGACCTGCTGGTCCAAAGCCAACAGCCCAGGCCTCGATCCGCACCGTGCTGCAGAGCAGCGAAACGCTCTCGAGTAATCCTACCTCACCACTTCTGACCAAGCACTTCCGCAGTCACACAAACCACATGGCACTCACACGGCCCCTGTCACCGACAGACACCGAGATACAGGCGACACAGGGTGCTTTTGAATACACCCATCACAACAGGCAACGAGGACGTCGAAATGAAATTTGCAAACAGGAGAAGATGATGCAAGTTTATTGTGCGAGAAAGGTGAGGGCCACTATAGCTCACGCAGTCGGGCACCGTGCCAGCTACCAACATGAGAGCTTCCTCTCACAACTCCTAGCAAACCTCAACTCTCACATGAGCGCGTCAGGTGCTCAGCCTACACGCGTGTGCTGCTTTAAGCTGCATTAACACAGAAAATATAGGGAATACTAAGATCTGCCCATCGTTTATATTCAAACATGGTAAAGCTGTGGTTATAGAGCTTTAAATCAGTCCAGTGGTTGTATTCAAAGGGACGGCTCATGGCCCAGGTTTGAGGACAGGACCTTGCTTCCATTTGTTTCTCAGAAGCTTTACACTCATGAGTTCATACCCACAGGGAAAGCTGCCTTAGCACAGGACTACAGGAAAGTTTTACATGAATCGGCCTCACTACCACTGTCCCGTCACAGGAGTCATATAAACAAAATATTGTGCTTAATAAATAAAAACAGCACATGTTACATGATCCAAACGGAGCATCCTGGAGATGAATGGTATTCTTTTAATTGTATTTATTTATTCTGGACGATCGGCCCTTGACAACATACCTGCTCGCTCCGGTCACGTATAACATGACTTTAAAGTGGAACCTTAATTGTCAATGGTCGTGTTTAGCCAGAGCTCTCTGATCTATACCAGACCATGGAAAATTTGATCACATTAGCCACATGTTGTTTCTAATATCTTTTCAATAAAAAGACATTCCCCCATAGCTATAAAACGGCCACGTAAAGTTTATTTACCAGAGTCACAAGTGGGAGAGTGGCTATCGGAGCTGCTGCTAATTTTCAGCCTTAAGCAATGTAATCTATCGGGGAGATTAAGGTAAAGAAGTTATTCTTTAGTATTTTATTAAGAGGTGCTTTAGGCGCTGGAAGAAGGGGTTTATTGCTCCTCAAGCAGCGTGCCATACAATACAAGACAAACATTTGCTGTTATTTCAGTAAACTCAACTCAGATGTGGAGCCTTTTTTGCAGAGGAACTTGGCATCAAAGAAAAGTCCCTTTTAAAACAAAAATCTTCCCTTCCATGGGTCTTGCCCTGAACTGTGTCCGGTAGATAAATACGAAGGTGTCAAAAGAAAGCGCTGCTGTCCCACACCTAGATTTAATTAAAATGCATAACAGTGCTGACTTACACACCAGTTTTATAGAGGAGGGAGGTTCAGCTATAATATTTCAGTTTCCAGGCTTTTGAAGGCTCCTCACAGACAGAAAAGCTGTTAATAAGGGTCTTTTCCCCAGGTGACAAACAGACACACAACATGGTTTGGTTCAGTTCATGTGTGATTTTAATTAAGGAGGCATAGTACATGGAAAATATAAAATCAGTAAAACAAAGAAAATGGCACCATTCATAATATTACTTCATAAGAAGATGTGTCATTGATTTTGAACACGGATCTCTTATTCATAACAATGAGATAATATTTTACATCACATAAACAGTTATAGATGTCAAAATCTATACACTGGAGTAGAGACTACAGCACCACTGCCACGCGTGAATAGACATCGCTCTATAGATGTTGAGAAATTAACTTTGACCACAGGAGAATTCATTTTCTGTGATTACGTATGATTTCTGAACATTTTTTTTTTTTAAGTTTATAGTATTCAACTGGGGAAAGACAGTTATTAAAATAAAGGTTTTGCCATCTGCAGGTGAACTGGAATTTTATAGTTTCCTACACTGGCTCATCGACAGTAACAGGGTCAGGACACTCAGCATCTTAAACATCCAACAAAATGTCACAGAGAAATGAATAAAGCCAGCTTACACAAAACACGCTGACAGGAACTTCACACTTATTCCCATTATGAAGAAACAATTAAAGCCACTGGAGCACAGGACTTGCAAAAAGCAAGAGAAAAGCATCAGAAATGGAAACTTGTACTTAAATAGCCAAGAATGGCAAACTGAGAACTTACAGAGAACATATGATTTGCACACTCGCTTTTTTTCCACAACATACAGAGAACATTCGGTACGCACTGGCTCAGGAATACAACTCCACCATAATCAAGTGTACAGAAGGATGTATTCTGTGAAATAATAACGCCTATTCATTGTTAACAATATCCTGCAAAACATGGGCTACCCCTGTTATAAAAAAAAAGTTCAGTCCTAAGCAAACAACTTCCTGCTGAAGTGTTTTTTCTCCGCTAGGCCAATGTACTAGCATTCCCAGGAATAAAACCCAGGTCGATAACAATCGGTGTTAACAGAGCAGAACTACCAATGTCTGGAATGTTATCAGCTGTCATTGGATTCGAGTGGCACACAAGGCCTGGTGCCCCCGTGTCAGGTGTGGGGCTCTCATTCAGGGTGGCTTCGGAGGAACATGACAAGAACATCAAACAAGGGAACAATAGGGATGGGACTGAAATACGGGAGAGAAACAGCTCAGTTCCACCCTGGATGTGACAAGAAGGTGTCACAGCACACATTACACTGCTGAATCCTATCAGATAAAACTACCTAGAAAATAATATACCACAGCTTGTTCAGCAGTGGCAAATACTCATGATATGATGGATTACTGCATTCTACATACTCGTAATACAGAAACTAGTTCAACTACTTAATCTGTTGGTTTAATGAATATAAATGAGCTGCATAGGTATCTCCCGTGATCTGTTTATCTTACACATGCAAGCAAATGATAAATACTATAAAAATGAAGGAATAAATCTAATTGTGATGTCTATATGCAGTCAAAATAAAGAATCCACTGAATAACTAGGTTACAGGCTCATTTAATCAGTTGCGGAGCTGAATTTGTCCTAATATTTATATCCTATAAGACAGAAGAGGGGGAAAGACAAACACGGCAGGTTGAGAGACAGCTGTTCAGTCTGTTTGGAGAGTTAATGATTATCTGCGGAGTTGAGGAAGTTACTGGATGTCACAAGTACAATTTCTAAAATCTATTTGCCCTCTACAGATGATGCAAATCTCTCTTTTGTATGCCCCTGGGAATGCCAGTTCCTAATGTCATAAAGAATGGAGTATAATAGACCAATTTGTTTTCAGCAGAATGCCTTCTCTTTTTTTTCTGCTTGCACAATGAAGCTATAAATTGCCAGCCAACAGAACTGATGGCCTTTTATATAAAAAAACAAAAAAACACCCAAAACATTTCCGCTCACTCTTACATTTTCTGTCCGTGTAAAACAAATATGACACAGATATGATGCAGCAATTACATGCTGAATTGAGATTAAGAAAGTGTCACGTTTACCCTCCGGCTATTTCGGTCTGGTCTAACTAAGAATGTCAGCTTTGAGTAAACTTATTTTTGCACATTTTGTGAAACAGTAAGAGAACAAGGGAGTATTGATTACCTTTTTTTTAAGAAAAGCACATAGAGGTTTTACTATTAATTAGTTATTACAAAACTTTTTTCACTTTATTAGCTTTCTGCAGGTGACAACAAAAAAGTGACCAATTAATTCCCTACTTTATCACAGGCCTGACAAAATGTGTGTACATATATACATACACATGCATAAATACACACATAAGAAGGTGTCACAGAGCACACATTACACTGATGAAACCTATCAAATAAAACTACCTAGAAACTAATATACCACTACTCAAGAATGGCTAATAATCATGATACTAGTAATACAGAAACTGCAGTTTCAATACTAATCTGTATTGGTTTAATTAATATAAATGGAATCTATCATACTCTGTTTATCTAACACATACAAGCTCATTTAAAATACTATTAAAATGAAGGAATAAGTCTAATTATGATGTCTATCGCAGTCAAAATAATCCACTGCATAATTAAGTTACAGGCACATTTAAATCAGTTGTGGTGCTGAATTTGTCCTAATATTTATATCCTATAAGACAGAAGAGGGGGAATTATTATCCACTTATTCCTTATTAAATGTGAACATTTTATTTCTATATAAAATGGGGGGGGGGGGGTGATGAATCACTAATTGATCACTTTTCTTTGTGTTCAACTGTTGTCAGCCCTAGTCCTATTTTGAAGACCTAATGTCTTGTTTTGAATTTTAACGGCACAAACACAAACATCCCGTTCTTAGTGTCAGCGATATCTGTTTGTCAAGCAGTTGCTCGTGTTCAGAGGGAGGAGGATCTAACGGAGAATCGGTTCAGCTCGGCTCGACCAGCGGCGACTCCAGGCGTTGCCCGTCAGTGGGAGAATGTCAGTCGGCATTCTTTCCCAGTGTAGTCTTTTCTCACAATGTAGTGTTCTGTCTGGCAGGGGAGGAGGGGGGAGAGTTTCCTCGGGAGACCGAACAGAATTCAAACTGATGGTAATGGACTTCTGATACATACTTTACAAACCCCCCCCTGCCGCCCTCCTCCCACTCCGCCGCCCCAACCTCTCCACCCTCCATCCCCTCCTCATCTCCTTTTGAACAAGAGCAGTTTGTCAGGGTCAGAAAGCAATTTAAAACCCTTATTAATGAGAGAAAGAGAAATCTGAGGTTTGGGGGAGGGAGGGAACGGGGGTTGGGGGGCGTGAGGAGGGGCTCTGCCATCAAAGCTGACAAGAAAAGAAGGCCAGGTGGTTCAGGGAATGGGGATCTTCAGCGTAATTAGCAGCCTGGATGCGGTGGTGAGCGGCGGCCCTTAGCGGCTCAGGATAACCCCTTGGAGGGCACGATTTGCACTTGTACAGGAGCCGCCGCGCGGGGACGGAGAGGGGAAGAAAGGGGGAAACTATGCCACCTTTTATCAGGGAGGACAAAGCGGCCGCGGCGCTTCAAAGGCAATAGCCGAGCGTTCCAGAGCAGAGAGCACAGACCTCGGCCAGCGGAGGGCAAGGATGCCAACACACGGGGGCTGCATGGTTGGGGGTGGGCAGACAGAGCCGGCACCTGTATAGGGGATCCAGTACCCCACCACAAGATATAGACCCCTTCAGCCATGAAACAGAAGAGACTCTCACACTCTCATACTACTCAAACTCAGACACACTCACAAAGTTTGACACGACTGTAGATCAAAGATGCAGCTTCTCACTCTGATGGTCAATAATTAATTGTATACATTTTTCATTTGTTTGTTTTTATTGTATTTTTGTGTGTGCTTTACTGGCAGCGCAGTAAACAATGTAACATCAATTTAAAATATAGAGGAAGTATTGTACTGATATTATCAGATACATTTATCACAATACTTTCAACAAATTAACAAACTGAAGGTAGTCACTACTCTCTTTCATGGCACCATATTTCTTTTCGTTTTTTGGTGCTTAAACTAAATCTGCGATACCCTCTTCAGCCATCGCACACTTGGCTGTGATTGGGTCACTCAGTTTTCCTTGGCAGAGCAGGAGAGAATATGGAGCCGATGACGGGACACAGGCTGCACGGGATCCATCACCACAGTCATGAGTAAACAGAAAATACAAGTCGAGTTCATTTCCTCTATTTATGCTGTTGTGTAGGAGTTGGGACGACAATGAATAGGCTAATTTTATAGTAGCTGCTTCAAACCTTGAGTTTTTAAAAAGTGATCTGCATTTTAAAATCACTAAGGTCAAGTTAAATATATATATATATATATATATATTCCTCTCCAAAAGCAAGCTGGGATTGGGATCCAGCTCTATACTGTGGCAACATTGAGATCACATTGACCCCCTAGTGTCTCTGAGAAGACCCGGAGTAGTTGAAAATAATTGGAACATTATAAACTATATACCCTTTTATACATTATTATCCTAATTATATATCTCTTATTATACCTAAATGTGTTAGTCTGCTTGAATATTTATATAAATTCATCTCCTTAAGGTTACAAATGTTTAAAAATAAAATCTTAATGTTAATTAGATTCTTATTCTAGCTCACAATTACTGATACAAATGTTTTTATTTTAACAAATGCTATTAAATGTTGCACAATATATTGTGCAATTCATCAGATTGTCAGTTGTGCTTTCTTTACAAAGATGATTATTAATCAAAGGTAAAGACATGGACGTTAAAGAAAATGACTAAGAGACAAGAGTGAAACAGAAATTGAAAGAATGTGTAAATCCCCGTGGAGATGAAACATGAGATCAGCAAATATAATGTTACTACTCTGTGGCGTGTAATTGTTAAAGCACATTTAAAAACTTAAACAATATCACTGTGAACCTTTATTGGAATGTAATTAACTTCCTCCATCCTTTTTATTTAATCAACCGTTGCACGGGGTGATAACATGTATTAAAGTTTCAGATGAGTGCATTTATAGCTGTGAAACATGTTGAGAGGGATTTTAAATCCATGCACTAATCTGTACTGTTTTTCAGTTTGTTTGCTAGCACCACATAATTACAAATATCATAGATTTCGACCACAGTGTTATAGATAGTTCAATCTTACTACAAACAAAATCTAAGTTAAAACACAAACAGGATTTTAACTGGTGTTGTCCAGAAGCATCCAAAGTGACGCTAGCAGAGAGCGTCTGCTCAGCTAAGGATGCCATTTGCTGTCCATCACTCAGTAGCTCTCCGATCTGCCCAGCCCTGTGCTGAAAGCCCCATTCACACAGGCTTTTGCCCTGTATGTTTTTGCAATTCAATATTTTCACACGCAGCCTCATCATTACTTTGGAACCGGACACTCAGAGGATAAGGCTGCAGCTCCCACAGACAGAAATCGCAGTGTTGTATCGAAGCTAATAGCCCATCTTGAAGTGTTTTACTCAAGATCGTACTCCACCCCCATCTCATCCACAATCTTCTCATAAGAGGGTTACATTAGTGTTCACAGATATCAGCAGAGAAAAAATAAAAAGTGACAGAAACCTTTCGACCAGCTCCCATACAGACACTGTATGGCATAACCCGATAAAATTAATTGCACTCGATAATCAGTGATAATCTACATTAACCACCTAATGTGATAATGTTTCAAGTTAATCCTTTTCAATTTAGTGGAAGAGAATCTTCGTTCCTCACACTGATGTCAAAATGTCACGGACAGATGGGTTTGCTAATTTTGCAGAGTTCAACAAGGTTTTAATTTAGCTTTCTATTTGCCCTTTAGAGGACCGATGAAAACACTGTAAAATGAATTTTCCAGCTGCAGCAAAAAACAAAAATCCTCCCAAAGACATTACAAAACATTGACAAATATGAAACTACTCTAGTGTGTGTGTGTTTTATGGAGAAACTTATATAGTATTAAAAATATGTCTCAATCCAGTTACCAGTTATTTGAGGCCATCCTCTGTTGAATAAAGGGAAGGTTATTTAATTAAACCACAAGGTTACCCTAACAGAAACTACCCCTCAAAAATCAAGCAGCTTCACCTCACCACGAGTATTCAAAATGGCCAAACAATAATTGTCTGAAAGTATTTTCTTAAGGCAGTAATAATATTATGTTGGTGTCAGTTGAAAGAAATAACAAGACAAACAAATCACAGCCCTGTTGCTCTTAGGATAAAAGGGACCTTTTAGCATTTATCTTCCAACCCAACAGAAAGAACACTGCGTCCATTTTCTCCTGACATTCTGCAAATGCTACAAGGGAGGGACTGTCAGAGGCAGACATCTTCTAACATATTACAAGAGTGTTTTGAAAGCTGGGTGTTTCATAAATTGCAACCCAGGAGACCCAACAGCACCTGTACCCACAATACTACTCAGCCCTCAGACTCACTCTGGACTGAACAAAACTGAGAATTAATTCATTAGCAGAAAATGAGTAGATTGCTTTAGGATTACGTGTTTTAGACTAAGCTGCTCTCTGAAAGAATCAAAGATGAGCAAATTTCACTCAAATTCACTCAAATGTCAACATGTATTGTGGGTTCACAGTAATATCCACATAGTGTTTATTCCCGGAAAGTAACATTTCCATTTATTTCATTTCAGTACAGTGTTAAGTTTTTAAGTAAGTACAGTTAACTAACTGCTGTTGCTCTCTATATTGGGAATACAAGCACGCAAGCTATGAATGAGATGAACATATCTCAGCTGAAAATGATATAATGTTTCTTAAAAACAGAACTGGATCATTTTGTGGTGTGTTTTTACACGAGGACTATAAAAACAGCTCAGGGATTCCAAAATTACCAAGAGTGAGATCTAATGCACTAATGATTTGTTTAAGATGTTGGCACTAAAGTGGTTTAAGAAAATGGAAGGCAGGTTAGGGTTTTATATATTTTTCCAGTAGGCCGCACTGTAGTTAATGAAATTAAACACACCAATAGTGCTCTCTCTCCTGGGAACTCGAAAATCAACATGCCACCAGTTTAATTTTTTATTAAAATAAATTGCAGCCAGTGAGATGGGCTAATTGCGTTGCAAACTGAAAAAAGAAACATTCCATTGATATAATTAAGCCAATTTTCATGGACAGAAATAGTCAAAGAGGCAGTAAAATAAGCAGAGCATTCATCTAGGGACTGATTTTTTTTTTCTCCTTTTTTCTTCTTTTCAAAGAAAGTTAAGTATTAAACAAATATAGTGCTGGCTTGCTCTGACCGGCTGGCACAGTCATTTGATAATGATGGGTCAATTACTGTGAATCTCAACATTCCCCCACAGTAAATTTGTCAAAAATGATGATAGCCTGACAGTGTAATCATTTAAAGTCTTGAAAACATAAAAGTATCCTTTATCATTCAAATCAAAGAACCTGATCTCAGAAAAAAGAATCCCTAAAAATTGCAGTCCCTCTGCCAGCACTATTATGGAAGTTTAATCCACTTTAATGAGACACTTATTGCATACCCATCTTTGTGTTAATAAGAAAACACCATGGATAACAGATAGATACATTAGATAGATGAGGGAGCCAAAGCTTTGAAAACTAGACCAAAAGTCTACGAACAAAGGCATTTTCCCCTGAAAATGAATCATGAAAGCACTGGGGACTCCATTTGTCCTTTTTTATCTCTAAAGCAGGAACATCAAGGGCAGAGGCAATGTCTTGGTAGAGGCACTCTTGCAGAGTTTGCAAAACTGATTACTGTCCCCTTGCCAGTCTGGACTCTGCCCTATCTGAGGGGGTTGATGACAGTGGCCTGCAGAATGAAGTACAGATAAAAAGAAAAACATGCCATATTCATATGGTCTCTGTGACAGCAGAAGCTGAAGGATTACTACCTCTTAATATGCGAAAGCAATGTTCTTCCTGCTGTTTATGTTCACAATTGCATATGTGTCAGTGTGCAAGAACCACACTTGACAGTATCAAGTATCAAATCATGGGGGAAAAAAACAATGCTTTCTATAAAACATGATCATGCATGTAAAGTAAAGTAATGCAATACGAGACTCAAAATTATTTTTAAACCATTGTAATGCAAGTGAGATTTCAAAACTGTGTTTAAAAACATAAAAACACAACTCAATAAACAAACAAATATGTAATACAAGTTTTTATTAAAATGATGAATATGTAGTGTGCTATCCAAAAAGCATTCACTGTGATGCAAAATGTATTATCTTTTATAAAACATGACTCTGAGCATATACAGGAAAATAATCAGAAACATTTACTCATTATGAATCCAGATTTAAAAGCCTGCCATCTTGTGTTAATTGTATAAACACGTACCACATCATTCTATAAAGTCTATTGTGAAAAGAATATTTATATTTTAACTGTTTTTACTTAACATTTTTTTTTAACTGCGCAGCCTTGTTCCTGTTTAGCCCTCTCGTTTACCATATTGAATCCCTGAATCTGTGTTTATTAATTTTATATTTCTTATACTTTGGTCCAGCGGACTGTTTTTGGTTTGTAAAACTTTGCCCTACAGGTCTAGATTCTGGATATCTCTCCAGTTGAGTTTGTTCCCAGTTCCTGAGGGACCGAGCCTTTTGTGCCGTATGCATTCCAGACAGAGGAGAATAGATGTAGCTTAATCACAGGATCGGTATAGCCAAAATTTATTTTGCTAACAATAAACCCTCTGCACTCTCAGACTGCGTCCCATCACGCCAATACAATCACAATATAAACCACCTCGGTGACATTACCAGGCATGTGAAAAATGGCAGGTTTTTAGTATGTATTGTTCACACGCTCATGTGAAAGTCTGTCCGTCTCACAAAGAAAACTAAAGCAAATAATCAAATGCTGTATTCAGAAAATAAAGCATGGGTTCTGTAGAAACTGAGCAATATATATTATATCTTGTCTGCATGATACTGGACTCCTTATCAGCATTTCCAGGGAACAGCAGGATTAGACTGAAGGGGAGAGAGTGCATCATGGTTAGGTAGTTAAAATAAATAGTTAAGATAAATATTTGCACAAACACCTCAGTCAGTCAATGGATTCCTTTATTTGTCAGAGTAAACAAGCAGGAACAAATCTGTATCTAGAAAGGATGATGTTATTCCCATCTTTAATTAGATTTAACTTCTCTGTAGTTATTTGTGTGTGAGAATAAATGTGAAGACACCCACTGCGCAGCAATAAAATAATGTAAGACTTACTTCTTTTGGCACATATGCACTTACACATATCCCAGACATAGTGCAGTACTGGTTGTAACTTGATAAGCTCACGGTTAACCCTGACGTGGGTTGGCTGAAATGTAATGGCTTTTGAGCTGAAGTCTGTGTGTGCATATTTATCTGTAGCTTTAATAGTCCTTTTATTTTTTGTTTAGGGTAACACTTATCATGTTACATTATAAAAATCAAACCTTGAAACCCCAGACCATGCATTAGTTATAACATGTTAAAATACACATAGATATCTGTTAAAAACACTACAGACTGCAGTGTTAGCGCACACACACACACACACACACACACAACTGACAACAGCATGAGCGTGAGAACAAAAGCAGAACCAAAGACAGGGATGCAGCGAAGCCCGGATTGACAGATTTTTGCTTCTTCTGAAAATCCTGCACAGACAATGATTAGCACTGGCACTGGACTCCAAGTTAGCCACACACACTCGCAGTTGTGATAAACAGGGCTGGTAAATCTAAGGACATGCAGATATTGTATAAAGAGTCAAACAGTGACAGAGCCGAGCAAGGTCAAGCCCAGACTACTTCACCTCCAAAGACCACAAGACACTTAAAACAACAGTCTCAGGTGGATAGTCCTAGCACTGGGAGGGAGCTCGACGCCAATTTCTACTGGCAGTACTGCATTACCACTCAACCTTTCCACTTTATAAAGATTGGGGTTAACCTAGCACAAAAGTGAACGCTCGGCTCCACTCGGCAGCGGCAGTTTCCCTACCTGCTCCAAACCCTGAAGTCAGAAATGATCCTGCACACAACGGGGTGGGCTTCATAGGACAGCCCTCCCGAAAGCTCCCACTGCTGCACAGAGCCCACACCCCACCAGCTACGGCCCGGCTTTCTCACCATTAACATATACTAACAAGCATGACATTGGTTTGCAGGATGGTGTAAATGAGGTTTTGAACGCGCCACAAAATATGACTTGGATGGAGTAACTTGACTCCCAAATATCACAGTGTTTCAGATGCTGGTAGGTGTTTATTTCCCCCCATCTCTCAGCTTTAAACATATACATGCTTTTTTCTCATTTTGTAAATCACATTTTTAAACCAGTTCACTTCATCTCGCAGCAGATCGATGTCTGTAATGGATGTGTATTGGAATGGTTGATTATTTAAAATGGGATCAGCAGCATATATTTCTTTTGTGCATATTTTTACACTGTACACCAGTTTCACTGGGACTATACAACAGGGCATACTCACAATCACAGAGGAGATATCTGAAGAAAAGGAGTATCTTATTCAACAGTTCAAAGCTGTTGGTAATGTATTCCTTAAACAACTCTTATGAAGAGCATTTCAATTCATTGTAAACATACTTCAAAATAGAGTCACACCCTCAGCTTGGAAGGAGTGGAGGAGCACAGGTGAGCTGTTTCAGGTCTCTGGGTTCATTATTGATTTGTTAATGACATGTTATCTACCTTTAAAACAAACACACACAGAGAGACAGACAGACACACACACACACACACACACACACAGCATTTCTAAGCCAGACCTTTTCTTTTCCAGTATGCACTAGTTTCCTTTAATTCAATATGCGTCTTCCGCCATCGAATAAATAGTATTCTCTAAGGGTCAGCTATCACAAAGCTCAAACTTTTATTAAGACCTCACAGCTCCCTCTTAATAATGGCTCTCTGTGTGAGGGAGTGTTGATAGTTGACGATAAGTGCCCAGACGATATATTTACATAATGACGTAATTTCTTCTTGTCAAGTCACAATTCCAAGGCTAAGCTCCGTTTAGTTAAATAGCATTTATAAAAATCACTCCTGACAATTGGCCAACAATAATTGTATTAAATTAATAATTTTTGGAAGTGTATCGTGCGTTAATACTAAGGCAAGCTGAACTAAAATTATTTTAATCAGTTTTGAAAAACAATGTTGAAGGTGCTAAAAACAATATAAAAAAAGATTAAAAGAAACTAAAACTCAGTCTTTATTAGGATTATTAATAGTAGCGGCAGTAGGGAATAATAATAATAATAACAATAATAATAATAATAATAATAATAATAATAATAATAATAATAACATATAAATATAACATGTAAATTGAAGGATAACACTTTCTTGGCTGCGACTATAGTTTGAACCACACACTTATTTCAACATGCTGTATTAGCAACAAGACATATCTTTTTTTTCCCTATAAAACAGGTTAGCATATGCAGTTAGAACAGCTGTCAGAACATTTTTAGGAACCTTTTTTCCAGAAGTTCCTTATAATGATTTTCACCCACACATTTATATACGCCCAGTGACAATTAGTGTTGTATGTTTTGTTGTTGTTGTTGAGCTAAGAGATATAATTACAAGAATACATGTAAAGGCATGGGTTCGACTATATATGCACATCATTCGCTTGCTTTAGAAAGAAGTCCATAGACTCACTGAAATCTCTTACATCGACAGCATACTTTAAATATGTAGCCGGTTATTATGCAATGATATGCAGGTAAAACGGGTCTACAGGTGTGTAATACCGGGCTATTACAGACCAGCACCGCTGTTGAGACGCACTGAGGCATGAGGTTACCCCTCTCCAGAGATCCGTGTGAAGTAAGTATGAATATAAACACAAGCATCAAAGAGAGTACACTAAATATATATATATATATATATATATATATATATATATATATATATATATATATATATATATATATATATATATATATAAAATAAAAGCATCTTATCTCAGAAGCATGCATTCAATACAGAATTAACAACGTATTGAGCGACACGTTTCCAGATCTGGCCTACTGCAACACAGGCACTGTAAGCTAAACAACCAATATGATGTGCTTTGCTTTTAAACACAATAATAAGAAAGAAAGAAAGAAAGAAAGAAAGAAAGAAAGAAAGAAAGAAAGAAAGAAATACGCGCCGTTTATTTTTCTCAGGACTCATAACACCCTCCACCAACGCTGCGACAAGAACTGAGCTTTATTTCAAAACTGTTTGCAGGGTTCATGGTTCAATTAAAATCATGTTCAAGTGGCATCCAAGTGCGAACGAAACTGAACGTTCAAATACGATTATTAGGCTATTTCTACTAAATAATAATAATAATAATAATAATAATAATAATAATAATAATAATAGCGATGAAGGTGATGTTACAATGGTTTAGCAAGCGTATAGGTATGACAGAGAGGGACTTGCACATACCTATAGGTTCGTGTGAATAAAGTGTAGGCCTATCTGGGGGTGATGGAGGCTGACTGTGACTCTGACTAGGGCAGCTCTGTCCTTTACCTTGCATTTGCTAAAATTGTATTTCAAGGTACAGCCCCTACCATTACCGTACATCGTATTCAGCCGCGGACTGCTATAGGGTACCCTTACAATCAATAGTCGTTTTCTGTTCTCCATCATGACATCTGAGATGACACTGCCCCAAACTACACATACAGATGTTGCTGTCGTTGAAGAAGTGCTTTCGCTGCATCCTTGTCCTTCTCTACCCGTCCTTCCCCAGCGTGAAGAGACCCCGCTTCACACATCCATAGCACCAAAAACCCACCAGAAAAGTCAGGATTCATGGCTTATTTCACAACAAACTGCTCTTTGGATTAACATGTCATTACATTTAGTAAGCGACGTGTTTGTTCTTGTCTACCTATAGGGTGCAAAAAATGCCAAAGTGTTGGGCTATAGAGGCCCATGTATCGCTGCATCCGACACAATAAAACAGCACAATTAAAAAGAGTTTCTTCACTCAACCAGGCAAAGCAGGTATAATTGTATTGACTCTGAAATCCCTATAAAGTTCCCAATAGATCTAAAGCAAACAGGTTCCTCTTAGCACAATAAAACGCTCTGTTGCAATTAGAGAAAAATGTATTTTGTTCTCTGTTCAATATGTCTTTGCTCGTTTTCCTTCACTTTACAGGTAAATTGATTTGGAGTTTAGAGTTTACTTCTTTCACTTTTTACCCTTGTGAAACGTGCCTGCTTTGCATTAGTGTCACCGGTATGGTAGCTCAGAAAGGTCCCCTGTAATTGCTGTAAAGGAATGATTACAATAAAAAAGAACAAAAGAAAGAAAAATAAACTAGGTTTCTGTTTATCAGGAAATTGTTAACTAATAGATATCCAACCTGTTTAACACATACTGGTGATGACTGCATGTACTTTAGTCTCTTAAATTCAATAGGTTAATACATTTGCATAAATTAAAAGACAATACTAAAACTAACTGCAATCAGGTTGGCATGAAAAAATAGCTGCTAATAACCAGAAAGTGTGTATTACACAGAGAATATCTATTTACACAACTTTTCACACGTCTGATCCTTTAAAATAAACAACTCCAACGTTACAAAAATACATTGAACCTGTTGTGTTTTAATGGAGCGATAAACCGAAGAACTGTAAAAATCCCCGACAATTTCGATAACAGAATCAATTAAAAAATTAAATGTGGCAAATTTAACTTTGCATCCATATACTCACTCACAACACAGTCTTCACGTACAGATATTAATGTTAGATAGACAGATAAGATTGATGGATAGGATTAATTTAAAGAAAATAATATATATATATATATATATATATATATAATTTAATGATTTGTCATATATAGCGAGGTTATTATGATTTGTTATTATTATTATTATTATTATTTTATATTACCACTTCTCGTACTGATTTAATAATATAATAAAATACATTTACAAGTTCGCAAGGATTAGGATTTACTTTTTTGCAACGGATTTATGAGAATTTATTTTGCAGCAGCACGTAGAATACAAAACTAATTGGAGACTTTTCACATGTGCCTTTTGATTCATATATAGATAGATACATATAGATATATATGCTACATACAGATAGTGCATGTGAAGGCGAAGTGCTCAAGTCCCCAATTATTTTTAAAGCCCTCTCTTACTGTAGAGGTGAAGGATCTGTAATAATGGCTACAGTTCATCGCTGGGACTTCATCCGTCTCCACATAAATTAAGGAAAATGTCCAAAGAGTCCCTGTGGATTGTGTTTGAATTTTTTAAACTAAGCCGATGACTTAATCTAGTTCGTTTACTTTATTTTCAACGTCCGCACACCTCTTAATAAAGTGAATAATCCTGTGTTTCAAAGTGTACTTCTCAATACCTGTAAATACGAATGTCACAGTTTTTTTAGTAAAAAATAATACTGAAAACTAAGTCACCTATTACTAGAGGCAGCACGCGTACTAAATTACTGTTTAAACGTTTTATTTTCTTCAACATTATAATAGAAAAAATAATTTTAAAACAATTTGAGGGTCATTCAATCAGTTAATTAATGTTTTTAACCAGATTATTATTATTATTATTATTATTATTATTATTATTATTATTATTATTATTATTATTGATCCAATAGTCTATTTTGAAAGGCAGACTAAATATCATTTGGAGGGAGGGGGCTGGGAAGGAAGGGGGCATACTGTGTACTGTCAAATCATATAATATATGCTGCGTTTGGGGAACCTTCGCTTAAGACATAAAAACAAAGGAAGAAAGAAAATAAAGAAAAAGAAAGAAAAAGAAAAAGCTTAATCGGTCTCTCGCCATTATTTAGTCACTTCTTTAGTCTATTAGTAACCATATCTCACGTTAGGCCACTGGCTCTTACAGATTTTATAAAGTTATATTCCCCCTTCCAGGACAACAACTCTCCTGGTTCTCCAAAATATCGAATCTGTTTAAACAGGAGAGCATTTCAGAAATGAGCATTTTCTCCAGCAACACAATCCATAAAGGGAATTGACCCCGGTCTTGACATGGACACGTGTGCATCGCTGAGTTACTTAAAACAAGAAGTTTAATGAATGCAACAGTACAGATAATGAGGGTTAACAACGCAGAAGACATTGGTAACAGACTATAGAAATAAAGTCAGAATTGGATTAGTATTTAACTCTACATAATCATTCATTTCAAGAGGCCTGTTTAGTCAATACAAAAATAAACACCAAATAACAATTCCACCTAAAATATTGAGGAGCAAGGTCCCCCCTGCCCGCCCGTATTATATTATATATATATATATATATATATATATATATATATATATATATATATATGTTTGTGTGTATGTATGTTATGTATGACTAGACATAGTTGTACATGTGGATATTGAAAGGTTAACTCCCAGTGGGATTCATTATACAAAGTCCACACACGTCGGCAAGTGAAACATGCATTTTTAGATAAAATAGATTTTTGCAATATGTTTTTGGAGGGTTTTAGAAATACGTAACAGTCTTTAAATGATTTTGTTTTCAGTACTTATTTAGAAACATCCAGACGGGTTGTTATAGATTTGCCGGTAACTATCAAGTACAAAATAACTTAATACAGTAATACACATATATATTTTTTATATATATATATCATAAATGCAGTTTATTTTTCACCAGTCTGTAAAAATCTCTACAAGTATAATGCACAATAAAATTTAAATGTGACGGAAAGAGATGAAGGAAAACATTTCCACTATATTATTTCAAATTAGGTTTAGTTTCCAAATAAAGTACTATACTAGTACTGCTCTGAATAGCCTGTTAATCAATGTGCATTCAAAAATCAATTACAACATTGAATCATTTAAACTTACCTGAAAATAATAAATAAATATATCAATAAATAAAATCGCGTATCGTATCTAATCCGGGTAATGGTCCATTGTACAGAAAAGTAAATAGCGCTTGTATGGACAACAAAAAGCAAAAACAAAAGCACACAAAAAGCAAATATCGGTGAATGTTTAGCTTATTGCAAGATGTTTACTAGTACAGAAAGGCTGATACACATTCATTCATAAATACTGCAAGACAGAAAAAGCCTATCCATTACACAACATCTCCGAGCGCGGTGAGGACTTCACATTAGCAAAATAAAAGTAAAATTAGTCTATTTAGGAAAACAAATGGCTTGACACGATAGACTTAAAGGACTCAAACTCATGTCCCATGTGAAATACAACGGAGATAAGCAACACAGTCCAGAGAAATGCATTTTCTTGCACCACGACCATTATTGATTGCCATTCCCAGAAGGAAAACCAGCACACAAATGAAACACAACGGCCCAGGGAAGAAGAAAAGCAGACGAAAAAACTTCCATAGGTGCAATTTCTTGTGAGGGAAAAAAGGCAGAGGAGGAAAAAAAAACTCCACGAATGCATAGCCATTTTTGCTACCATTTCTTTCTCCTAAATAAGTTGTGCCTGTGAGCTGGGCGCCTGTGCGCTTTTGGAGACTAAACCGCTTGGTGCCATGAGCAGTGCTACAGCGCCCACTATTTCAAAAGCCAGGGATATTATTTCACAAGACTTGGACCGACTCAATAAAAAAAAGTTACTATCCCTTTCGTCAACTTTTAGTTAACTTTCGTTTTAACGATTCTACCCAGTTTCAAGCCTCCTCGTACAGAAATCGGTGAAGCTACATTGGCTTGGAATTACGATCTACCTTTATTCTCCTCTTATTCTCCGTCCGCTTCATCTTATAAAGACATTTGTAACGTTGTGAACTAGCAAAGAGCAAGAGGCAGCAACAGCAAAAAAACAGGGTGGACATGCAGACTGATGTCTTTCAGCTTTCAAATTGTGGTGAGGATAGCACAGAAAAAACCAATACAAGGATAAAGGAGCGCTTCTCGCAGGACCTGCTCTATGAAAAGGACACCTTTGTGGGTCTGCACGACCGCTCGGAGGATATAGTTCGCCGGGTACAAGAAGGGAAAAAAGAAAGACCTACTTTTGGCCAGTTTTCTCGCCCTTGCCTTGGATCTCATCTTGTCGGCTTGTAGATTCCTCTCGTCCTCCTTGAGCCCAGAAGCAGCAACAACACTATCTTCATCTCACAAGCATTGTCAGTTTGGACACCTTCGCACATGCGCACAGGCCGTTCAATCTGACACCCTCGCCAGGGCCAAAAAACTTTCCAATGTATTCATCATCATCACTTTTTGTCCTATCGTCTCCCCTTTAGATCACTTATCTCGTCCCCTCCTCCTCCTTCTCTCTGCACCATCCCGGGCTCGTTTTTCCCCTCCCGGCTGCCCCTTTAAGAGCAGTAACCCTTATTTTGCGCAAACCTGTGCGCTCCGGGCTGGAGCTGGACACTGCAGGGGATGTAAGGTCAAGGTCGCATCCCTGTGAGGTTAATGTTTATAAATCAAACACCGACCTCGCAACATTTTAAATCATGAAAAAGCAAAATTACAGCGTAAATCGGGGATACCAGGTACAGTATGATGTTGCCATTCCGGATTCACGATCATTATTATAATTATCATTATTATTATTATTATTATTATTATTATTATTATTATTATCAATATTATTATTTGTAATATATTAATTTAATCGTGTTTTTCATTATATGATGTTTGTTCAGAAATGTTGCATAAGACATTTGTATTTGATTGGGTCAGTTTTTCCTTTAGTTTTACCCACATTCCCCATATTTTATTGTTTTATTTTTTGTCTGTTTCTTTTGGTACTGAGGCTTGTCAAATGTTACACATTCACTCTCTCAATTTTAACTTATGTTGGTCCTGCCATTTACAACCCCTTCCCTTCAGTTATTTTTGACACCATTAATTAAGATCCATCAATAGGTTTAAGGTAAAATGAATAGCGCCTATGGTTTTACAGAGATGATTTAGTACCCTGGCTATGCGGTCACTCCGTTTCATATCTTGCGCAGCAGGCTTTTTGCATTGTATACATTGTGCTGGGAATACGACCAGAGGTGCTGGATTTCAGGTGGGTGATTTCTGTACAGGGCAATCTTGGCTTTACCGAACACTAGGCTACTTATATATTTTGTATATATGCATATATCATATATATATGCGTCATATCCTCATAATTCAGTGTAAACCTGAACATTTCCACATCGGAGAGATTATATCCTCTGTTCACAATAAACAGTGTTGTTCAGCAGAAAGGTGCCGCTAGCCTCCTCGAAGACAATTAACCACTTAAGCGTATTGATGTGGTAAGTATCACTTTCCGTTGCACCTGTTTTATATATGCCTCTATGTGATATATATATATATATATATATATATAAATTAAAATTCAGAGCTGTTGTTGTATCGGTAGGTGTACTGCCTTCCTTCTTTGAAGCCATCTGGCTTTTGTTGGAAATACGAACTATAGTAACTACAGTAAAAAGAAGAACAATTCTCGACAGGAAGCCTACACCATTTAAATCCAGCTACACTGCATATATGTGTTATTATTATTATTATTATTATTATTATAATTATTATTATTATTAATAATAATAATAATAATAATAATAATAATAATATATTACTAAAGTTTTGAAGCTAATTTAATGTAGTTTAAAATTAATATTGCACTTTCTTTTATCTGCATAAAATGTAAAAGAGTTCATGGACCGATTCCGCACACAGATCCACACTATTTACCCAGTCAGATCCAACAGTCTTCTGCTTTATCAGGTCATATACGAGGTCAATGAATAATTTCTCTGTAAGCAATCTGAAATCATGTTATCCGTATTTGAACTAAACATGGCGTGCCTTCCCAAAATGTTTCCAATTTAACAGTAAACGGCTCTTTTCTATATTAAGCATCTATACCCTTTGTCTTAAAAAATACACACTTCACAAACATTCTAGTGTCTTAGTTTCCTTCTTGTAATTAACATGCTAATTATGTAAATTGTGTTAATTTCCTAACCTCCATTAAGACTTTGTGATGCCAGTATCGTCAGGGCTGATTATTATTATTATTATTATTATTATTATTATTATTATTATTATTATTATTAGTGGTAGTAGTAGTAGTAATACTAATGATAATAATCAAGTCAACAATAAATACATTAAACTGCTTCACGTGCATTCGATATTTTAAAGTTACAAATAAACGAATTATTATTTAAACGATTGTGATTAAATGTTTCCTGTGCATGTTTTATTCGCTGAAGTACTGAATTCTTACGTGTTACTATAGATTACTATAGTTTACTATAGCCCTATATATAACACGTATACTCGTTTCATTTGTTACATGTATAAACACAGTAGTTCCGTTTTTTTGTTGTCAGAGAACTTTGTACTGAGACAACTCATTTTATTTATGGATTTGTATACATTTTGGATTAGCTGTTTGTCAGTAAGTAAACACTGTTTCTGTTTTATGTTGTCATCCAAGTAAACATCCTGGCCTGAATGACAGAATGTATGCATGTCATTGAACAGGTATGGACAGATATGCAATTAATGGGGTCATACTAAGCCTTGATGCAGGGTTATTATTATATCTAAGCATTGCTATTGTAACATCTTCAAAGTCAGTCTTTTAACATTGCATTAAGGTTTAAAAGTCATAGTTTGTGTGTATGTAATTTCTACCTTCATTCAATAAACAAAACATTTTTCCATACAGTTGTTTGGGACACCTATGTTATAAATATGGGCCCATGGCAGGCCACGATTATTTTAATGAGTAACATTACACACACACACACACACACACACACACACATACATATATAGCGCAGGTGAATCTTAATATTGATCCCTCTTTATCGTGTTGGACATTTCGATCTTCAGACCCACAGTACGTCTGCGTTTCGTCCTACTGATTACCACTCAATACATAAATCAAATTGATCTTTATCAATTTAGTAAACAGGGTTTTTTTTCCAACCACACTTGCCACCCATGGGTTAAACCCCCTCGCTTGTAAAGCCCATCCAATGCCATTAAGAGAGTAGTTGTACTTACCCTTAGCTCAGGTGTGCCGCCGCTGGGACAGTGCGCCTCCAAACATAGCGAACACGATCAGGGCTTAACACTTTGACCCTTAATATAGAGACAGACCCATATACATGGTATATGTAAATTATTATTATTATTTTTATTATTATTATTATTATCATTTATATATTACTATTATAATCACCATCATCGTCATCATTATATATCGCTTTCTTTTCTTGCATACAAGGTCTAAATATGGTGAAGGTGCAAATTATTATTATTTTTAGTAGTAACATTATTATTAATACATATATATGAAACAAATGTGTGAAAATGTTATTCCTTTCTTCATTCTATGGTGTTTTTTTCTGTAATTATACAATATGTCGATCTCATTCATAACCCTTTAATAACGTTTTCATTATCTATATGTGCTTACCTAAACTGCGCGGATGCTTTTCATGTATTCATGTAATTAACTTAAAAATGAGCAGCACTGGCTTCTATAACTAAAAGCCAAATCATAAAAATATACCTCCTCTTACCTTACTAATTAATTTAGGAAGCTGGCTAATTAGGACAGTACAGCGTGGATGGAAACCCGATTTGTTACTTTTTGGTTTGTTTAAATGTATGGACATGATATCTCTAATTTGGTAGGGCTTTAATTGGAAGGTTTCAATTAAACTAGGTTTTAAGACCGTTACCCCAAGGGTCAGGTATTTTACTCGGGGTCAGTTTCCGACCCATACAATACAGAGGGATTCGTCTGTTGTTCACGAATTGTTTAAACAGCTCCGGACCAATATTTTCAATAAAGGGGTCAGAATGGCATCAGGATGACGTCGACCTCCGTGAATTGCAATTATGCTCCGTAAATGTAATACCACTGTTGATTCTTATGCGAAAGTGTTGTGTTTCATATCAATATGAAATAAATAAATAATAATTGCGTCATTTTACGCTTACAGGAGCTTGTATTAAATGCAGAACAGTGTAATACTATAAAACAATACACCACACATAGGTCAAACACGTATAAACGAATGGTGCATGCAAACGTCAGTAAACTTGTATTGTGATGGTTTGTAAATATTAAAATAATATATATATTTTTAGATGTTCTTTTGAAGACACCTTTAGTGCCACTAAATACCATTTAGCGCACTTAGCAGTGATTTAGTGAAATGTGGCTGTCATTTAAAGAGTGACAGATGATTGGGGAATATCGTCCATCTCTACTATGATCAAGATTTAATATGTACAATTGTGATTTTTGTATATGTGGAAAATAACCACATGAATTGAGCAACACATATACGAAATTGGTTGTTTCTATACCTCACGAGTGCTTACAGAAGACTTGCAAGGCTGTAATAGGTAATGTGCATTTTTCTTACATTGCCCACTTTCGCATTGGCCACACAACACAATTTCAAATGAAGAAACACCTGGTTTGAGAGCAATTAATTATTAATTGAAACTCTGCTATGGAAAAGTCGCTCTAAAGCGCGCACTGGTTGGGAACCGATTTCTGCGTCATTTACGCGTTTGGGTTTTACAAGCTCTTGGAAACCTGCGACTCTGTTAAAACACACATTTGGAGTATTTTCTTTCCAGATTGTTGCCATTTTGCTGTGGTTTGCTCTCAGGAAGGTAGGGATGCTGGCCTTGTCCCCGGAAGAGAGGTGCTCTACAACCCAGGCCGCACTAATATCCGCTTCTTTGCCTCCTTTACCATCATTGACCGTCTTCCCTGCAATTTATTACCCCGATTAATTAAATGAAGGCTAGGATAGAGGCAGCACTCCACTACCCAGCAGCAACACACATCTACTCAATAGACTCTCAGTTTATATTATTTTATACATGGTTACATTAGCAAATAGTTAAAAATGTTTACTTGTGTAACCAAAACCAACAACGATATATTTGTGAATATGTATTAATCATTCATTCATTCAACCATTGAAAACCACTTCAAGCATAGCTGGTCACTTCCATTTGTGCCGGTCAAAGCATTGTACGGATTGGTTGGATTGTAAATAAATAGGCCTACATAGATACATGCAAACATACATACATACATACATAATACTGAGAGTGAAAAGCACAAGTAAGTAACATCATCAGGCACTTCTGTTTAAATATGCCTTGAAAATGCATTTTTAATATGTGATTATCGTAGTTATAATACAGTAAATTAAAAATTTGTATCCATGCCTTGGCTGAATTATGTGTGAGATGGATAGATCTGCGTCAATTATGACACAGAATACAGGAGATATATGCAGTTCCTACCGATTATTGTATTGCACAAAACAAAAACACAACAATTGTCAATAGGTCAAATATAAAATTGTAAACTTTTATTATTATTATTATTATTATTATTATTATTATTATTATTATTATTCGGTTTAAATAGTTTCCTATTCGTAACAATACATGTGGTAACCGATTGTTTTTTTGCAGAGGGGAAATCAGAGATGGATCGTGGGGCTGAGAAGAAAGGGAATTTGAAAGCAGAGTGCGAAGAGGAAAAAAAAAGAGAAAAAGCATCGGATTCGTGTGGTCTGCAGTCCATGTGGATTTCTATCCTAACATATTGAAATTGAAGCTGTACCTCCAGAAATGTCTTACAGTATAGGCCGGGGATTATGTGCTATAGGCAGATAACATCTCGGTTCATTACATACCAGCAATAAAACCCTGTCAGCTACACTTGCTGTCGTGCTTTAGTCGATGTGGTCAGAATAGATCAAAATACAAACATGCAATGAGAAATATAGGTTAATGGGCATGCACTGTAAATGCTACTGCTACCTGGGCCAATGCAGGAGCAGCTGGTGCTGGGTAGGAGAAATGTAGGCAAAAAAAAACCAAAAAAAAAAACAGCCATTTCAAATATCTCTCCTTAAAACGCCTACAGCACACACATGCACACCTATACGCACACATTTAGAAAGGTCCATTTACAATCCTTTTGCGAAACAGTTGCATTACCTATGGTGGCGCTATAGCTTAAGGGTACTTAAATTCCAAACTGAAATGGTGGCATTTTAACTTCCCTTTAATGCCCATTTAAAATAGGATATACGTCCAGTAGTAAATAACACTTATTCAAGATGTAATTGGCAATTTAAAATACATTTTAGACATAAACAAAGGGTCAGATTTTCGACGTTGTTCAAACTGCCCGTTATATCAATGCACTACTGCAGCAGGCAGTTTGCTCAACGTCTACACGGTGCAGAATATGGACCAGTATGTCACAACGTCTGTCATTATATTTGTTAAGCGCAGAGATCGATGTGGAGATTTCCCTCTCGTTATTGTTGGGTTCTGGGTAAAGATGTGAAAAACACACAGATCCCAGAAGAAGGGTGTTGCTTTTCCCTTGAATCGCAGGATCGAGTCTTTTCTTCTCGTCTGTTTAATGAAGGTGTACAAGCGGCTGCGATGAAGCTGGCTTGGTAATTATTAGCCTTTAATTGGGTTCAAGACCTTGTACGTCTGTGGGAAATGGGAAATGGGAAATCCAAGTATTTTTTTTCTCCTCCAGTCTTCTTCTGTTCCTTCTACTTCTACGTCTCCTTCTTACGCTTCTTCCTCCTCTTCCTCTTCTTCTTCTTCTTCTTCTTCTTAGCTGTTCAGTCGATATAGAGAAAGTGCTCATCATGCTTCAATAAAGACAATCCTGTGATGCTTCCAACTTGGCCACTGGAATTGGGACGGCAGGGTGGTATATATCTTAATATGTGAATGTTCAATTGACGTTTTTTTGTGTGTGGTAATTTTATTAGGTTAAATTAATTGTTTAAACTTCACTCTATTAATTACACTGCAGACGGCATGCATCTAAATCCCATAACATCATTCATTAACATTAGTTCACGCTGATTTCTTCAGTCAGTGGATCACCAGCACAACACATGTGTTTTTGCAGTGGGTGAAATGCTTGTTCATTTTGATGACGTTATCATGAGATGTATTTAAATATTCACTTTCAAATGCAGTGTATATAAGCAGACTGCTCCCAATGCCACCACACTGTACAGAGCAACGCATTTCCGCTTATTCTCTTGTAGCTAGAGGCTTCATACATATGATTTATTAGCAGGTAACAAGTCGGAGCCTGCTATAGGGTACAAAGGTTTATTGAAAATAGAAAAAAATGCAATTATTTAAACATTAAAGTTACGCAAACATCTTGCATCATTCTCAGCAAACTATAACTTATAAAACTTGTCGTGGTTATTATTATTATTACTATTATGATTAACTTATTATTATAGTGCATTGATTATTATTTGTTTGCTTTCTTAATTACTAAAGAGTGGGCTATATTATGGCAAGGGTAGTTTAAAGTAGTCTTAGACGCTCATGTTTTGAAAGAAGTGACCGCAGAAGTACCAAAGATTACACAGCGCAGTGAAAACGCCTTCTGTTCAAGAAAAGCCCCTCCGACACTATGGCTGCAGATTAGCAGCACAGCTGCACACAAAGACACACACATTATCAAAGATACACCAGGTTAAAACAGGTCGCTGTTAAATACAATTACACTTTTTGTAGCCTAATGTATACCAAAATATTTGTTAATTTAATATTTATAGTAACACATTTTGGAGTTTTTTATGTTTAAAATATTCGTTTGTACCTCTACCCCTGAAGCAGTCTGATCACTGTAAATGTTGTCAATCAAGAAATGCAAGTCAATTTTTACTCTGTCACAGAAGATGGCAGCAGTCTGCTGTGAAAATTAACCATCAATGTATTTTTTGCAAACGGCATGCTTCGTGTGCTGTATTTCTAACGTTTTATGACAAGGGCCTGTAGATATACATGGCCTGTGCATGATGAGCAAGATCTGTTGCCATTCCTATAGTCTTGGTCATTCAAAGAGGCAGTTTTTTTTTTTGTCAAGCCCAGTTGGTTAAAAAAATCATAAGCAAATGCTGCACTGAAAGGTGATATTCTATTAACGTCCACGTATTAAGCAGTATTTTGGTTTCACTTAAGCAATCAATTTGTCGGCCCTCCGATTATTAAATGTGTTTACAGCTGCTCAGGCTTCATCCCAACACCACTACACGTGTGCGCACTTCAGGGATATAAAATAATAATCTTGCATTCTCTCTCTCACACACACGCAACCACACCCACACACTTTTTAAATTCGTTACGTACAATATTGACTTTAAAATATCATTTTTAATCCGAACTGGGACTAAAACCGTTTACAAAGGAATTTTGAAAGAAGTTGCACATACAATTATAATACCAAACACGGATTACGTGTATTTTACTGTACAATAAAGGAAAGTGGAATTAAAAATTTCTGGAGACTAACATTATCATTAAGAAACAATATATTAATGAATGCACGTTACGACCAATAATAATAATAATACAAAATACTTAAATTAAGACAAAGTTATGAAACCTTCATTATAATGAGTATATCAGTTAATCTATGCCAATGTATGAAGAGAGTTTATACGAAAATGTTAATAAAATAAAACACTGGATATACAAATATTAGCAAACAAAATGTTGTGCTTTACCTCGCTATGTGAGGACCGCTATTATTATTATTATTATTATTATTATTATTATTATTATTAATATTATTATTAATAATAATAATAATAATAATAATAATAGCAGTTTTCAAATATAACTCCCTAAGGCCGGGGGTCTCACTTGAATGGACCCGAGATCATTAATCCGATAGCAGAGAAAAACAACAGAGCTGCACAACCAGCAATAAAAATGCACAACCAAAGAGCGCCCGGGGCAGGAAAGAAAATTACCCCCAAACTAGAAGTGACCTTAATATGATGTAATCAATCAAACTATCCACAGGGACCCTCAGAATCATAATCTTAATTTTTCAGGGTACAGGGGGAAAACACTTTTAACTCTTTATTACTATTCATTAAATTATTATTATTATTATTATTATTATTATTATTATTATTATTATTATTATTGATAATAATAAATATGATTAATGTTGATATTGTATCCGATTTAAACACATACAGACAAACCGTGATAGTTATGTTTGAGTTTTTTGCAGACAGTATCTCCTCTCCTAATATTTAAACACTGCCTGTGTTAAAATGAACACAGAATCTGATGTCCATAATTAGAACATGCGATTAGCAATTAAAAATAAAAATAAAAACAAAAAACATATACGATCCAAAATGCATACAATTAGAAATATAAATGTGACATATTTAAGATTACCTAAAGGTGTATTTCACATGTATGCACTACAGTCTGAACTGGTATTGAATCGTGGTCAGGTTACCATTTTGAAGCTTCATTTGAGAATACATACATAAATAGTTTTGTAAGTGTAAACAGCATCGATTTTGAAATCTCCGAGGAAAATACCATTGAATTGTTAAAGGTGTTTTTTTTTTTTCAACGGAAACAGACAGATATAGACTGATAAATAAATAATCAGATAGTCAAAAACTGAGAAAAGTTACGCTCGAATCATTAAACCTTTCAGCTGTCAACGATCAATAAATACACACATGCATATATTGGCAGCCTTCTCTGTGTCGACTATATATGCTGTACTATTACGTGTTATGTTTTGTCATATTCCATACTGTCCATAATATGTAGTTAAAATCATTAATGACATTAATAAATAAGGATGATGCAAAATCAAAAGAGTAAATACACTATATATAATTACGCCTTCCGAATAATAATAATAATAATAATAATTCAATTAATCAATTCCGAAGTCTACCTCTATGCAACACCCTGCATCGTGCACCTGTACAAAACAGCATCGCAACAATATTGTCCTCCTTCCCTTATTGGTCAAAGCAACCAATTAAACACAGTCTCCCTTCATTGTACAGAATCAGATAAAGGTTAATGACACACGTCCGTATCCGAGACTTGCTAGACGCCACCTATACGTGTCTGTAAGACTGGGGAATATGCTGCTGCTTTCGTTATGGGACACTGTAGGTTTCAGAAATGGGGGGGACCTGGAGCTGTACATTAATTACACTGCTGTGGTGTAGATCCATGAGCAGAACAGAAAGAGCAGTGATTAAATGAGGAAACGAGTGACGGTGAAAGGGGTGGTGAGTACAAAACAAAAAAAAAATCACACATACACTATGGCTTAAACACCACCTGTGCCATACATTCAGAACCAGATCCCAGCCCCTCTGTGTCTTGCTATAGAAAACAATGTCTGTGCAATAATGTAGGGAGGTTTATTGGTTTACTGGTGTCTGCAATAGTGTTGCAGATACAGACTCGGTGATATTGGCTCTGTACACCTGCTGTTCCCCTCAGAGAAAACAACCTGTATCCCAAACTGTCAATGACACAACAGGCGCGTCATTTTAAACTCGTTTTCCTTCGTTTTGAACTGATTTGGATGCTGGTACAAAACTCGATAATGCACTTAAATTGCTAATATATAACAATTCCCTTTGCAACATCCAAACAAAGAATACAATTCAAATGATTAGTTAATTATTATAATAAATCAAAGACCACGTTTTAGGATTGTTTAGTAAATATACTGCTTCTTAATAGCTATGTATTAATGCAAGTTCTTCAATACATAAATGCATTGATATAATGCCTTGTAAAATTTACCCAAATGGTTGCAGTTCATTTACTGGAATGGAGGTTGTTTGAAATTATCTTTACAATTATTATTAACAACCACCACCACCACCAATATTAATAACAAATTATTGCTAAACGGTGTCCAATGTAAGATAACTTAATGCAATCATTATATGAATTGGTTTTTAGTTCAATTAAATGCTAAAATAGTCAGACATTAATATCATAACGTAATAACTCGTCAAAGCGTGATAGTCCATAGTTATCTGAAAGTTGTGATTGCTGAATAAATATATGTTCTATGGAAGCGTTCAAACCTACCTGGAACTGTTTATATGGGTTTCATTTCATTTCTTTCATTTTGTATTGCTGCGATGCCATACGTACTAAAAATGGAAACTCTTCAGAATTAAATAGTTAATCAAATGTCTTTAATTTATTAATGAGCAAGTCACACAAATTAATGAGTAAATACTCTCAGGAGTTTATGAATATGGTTGTAAACTGTAATAGCACACATACACTGCTAATTAAAACAATATGATTTTAGTAGTAATACTAATAGTAGCAATACTAATTGTTTAAAGGAAAATGCTGCATTTTAAACCATTATTTATTGTCACACACACACAGTAGTATTTGAATACCGAGATTCATGAAGATTGTCTGTGTCGCTTGTCCGAGATCTTGGTAGACTGTCTGTCATCCACATCTGCTTGAAGGCACTCGGGCACCTATCCATGGAGTATCTTCTCTCTGGGGAGGGGGGTATGATCTTCTTCACCATCCTCTCATCCAGGCCTGGCAAAAGAGTGGGACCCCTCGTAAGTATACTGGAGTACAGGTTGACAATAACGATGCCAGGGTCTACTGGGTTATCCAAACACACCACCCCTCTCTCTTCTGGCGAGAGCCTCTTCTCCGATATACTAGTCTTGTCCAGTTTCTGGTTCTTCTATCGTCTTAGCATATTGACAGTCTCCAGCTAGACCACATCTGCACAGTACTTGACCATTGTCAACAATAACAGCAGGAAAATCCAAGTTATGGTTGATCTTTTATTATTATTATTATTATTATTATTATTATTATTATTATTATTATTATTATTAACTCTTAGGATTGTTTAAAAAGACATTAATTAAAAATGAGGGTTGAATATAGGTTATACTTATTATTCATACATTTTCTTGTTTTGTGACGGTTCGCACATTTGAAGTGTGGTTGAATGAGGGGAAGTTGGTATGAAAAGTTAATATTCAAATTCCCTGCCATCATCACATGATTAATAAGGTTAATAAGTACTTAATGTATCCGTGTTCTTTGTCAAGGTGTCCAGGATGATCAGTAAATGCACGTTGCTTATAAGGATAAAGACACACACATTGATGGATGCTTCTGATGATCGGCATTTTAGGACTGTGCAGTGGTGGGGCAAGTATGTTCACAGTCGTATTTGTACAAATGAATGGATATGTATTTGTATATGTATGTATTTAAGTCCTGCTTGTACATCTGCAATGGCGTGCATCCTGACAGCATGATTAATGTGGCCTTCAGGGGTCAAGCCAAGCTGCAACTTTTCTACCTCGCCGGAGCTTCAAAGCAAACACGATTCCCAGCACTTCCTGGAAAGCTTGGCCGCAAATGAAGTGGGGCAGAGCTGGACGTTAATGAAGGAAATTCGCAGTTTTACCAATTTCTGGATGACGGGACTGGAGTCGTCTCCTTAATTACATGAATTAATATCACAAACAGACGTTCAGAGAAAAGGGGGAGAAAAGTGTCCAGAGATGGAAAACAGCTGTATTGTGACAGTTCCTCCCATAAGTCCATTAATAATGTATTTGTAGGGAAGATAAATAATAGCTTGCATACGGGGAAAGAATGGGGGATTTGTATAATACAGCCAGAACAAAGTTGAGTTATTTAGTTTTCTTTGAGCTATAATTTCATACTGGTATGGATATTTACAAACAACAAAAATACAAAGAAAGAGGGGGGGTTACCTCCCAACCCATGGTAATTGTTATAATCATCCATAATAATGCTTTAATTTACCCCAAAAGGGAAGAAAAAAACTTATAGAAGGTATATATGTTGTGATTCCTAGTTAATATTGATTTCTCTTTATCTATAAATATATATTTTTTCATCTTTATCTTTCTATATCAGGAGATATGGCAGTGTACTACATATGTTTTCTCACTCCTTCAATGTGCTTATTGTGCATGTTTGTTTTAATTATATTGTGATATGAATCGTATCAATGATTAATTATTTTTGTTATATGAGAACTTCATAAAAATGTTCAACTGTAACTAATCATTAGTCTCCTGCTTTATTGTTCAGGAATTTAATTTAATTAAATATTTGTTAAATACTACTAGTAGTAATTGTTGTTGTTGTTAATAATGATAATAATCATAATTTGTAAAGATAGTATCTTTACATAAGGCACAGTATCTCACATATTGTTTTCCTGGCTGAGATGGGCCAGTAGGTCATTGCTTCTCTCTCTGTTTAATCTTCTCTGCTTATATACACAAACAACAACAACAACAAACTCAAACAAACAAAGCTGATGAACTAGTTCTGGGTCTAAGTGTCAAAACCACAAACTCACACCTCACTGCAGTGATTCGTGCCAAGTCTCTCCTCGTACATTGTAACCAGATGGAATGACTGATCGTGGCTGGCTTCCTGAAGTCATGTCTGTTAGGAAACAAGAATACCTATAGCCTATTGATATCATATGACGTCTCAACTATAGTATAGAGCCTTCAGATCAGTCCTCAAGAACGCACCTTCAGAGCATTTACTGAAAATTGTAAAATACCAACACCTAAATATTAATCAATAGTAATAATAATACACACTTGCTGACTTTGCAACTTTTGATCTGATTTTATTGCTGTATGTTCTGACATTCAACAGGATAAAGCGCACATTAAATTATCTAAGGAAAACTTCACAGATCCTACATCATACAAGTTAGGAAACTTCTCAAAATATTGTTTATACATTTCTTAGTCTCAGATATCATCCTAATTCTTGAGTTGTGTAATTTTCCTGTCTCGCTTGCCTGTCATTTATTGTGGGAACTAACATATTTTGAAATAATATGGGCATTCAAGGTTCATCCATACCAAATATTGCTAACCTCATATAGAGAGATGATGTTAACAGAGACTGGATCCACCCAACTAACAGAACAGTGCAGTTCTTGTACAATATATATAATTATCATTCATATATATTTTCTTTAAATTTGAATGCAAGCAAGTGCAGCACAATAAGTAATCATATTACAGCTACAATCAGTTTTACAGTGAAACATTTGGTTGAGAAATACAGGGCTGCACTTTTGAAAAATAAAACATTCTGATCTGTAAAATGGTGGAGCAAATACTTTGTTAAGCTAAGACAATAAAAAACTCCCAAAAGGTCGAGTCACTTGGCACCGAGAGAGCCAACAAGGCATTCCACACTTTGATTTCTTGTGAATCTCTCTTTGTTTGGTTGCCTTTTTCTCGCAGTACAAGAGACCATGTTATAGAGAGGGTATCTGTCTGTGTGAACAGGTCATATTTTCCAGGTCTGCTGGATTGGTTTCACTGCAAAATGTTTTCTCATTATCGGCTATCAATGATCCGTAAACCCTTTTGTGGTAGTATCCTAGCAGGGAGTGAAAGTTTATAGTTCTCAGGATGACATTCAAGTCTTTTGCAGAGTTCACCCTGCCACTGTGAACCTGGCCAGCACAGGTACGGTGTGTGTGTGTGTGTGTGTGTGTGTGTGTGTGTGTGTGCGTGTGTGTGCGTGTGTCTGTCTTTGCCTTCTAAGTTCTTTAATTAGCAGCAGTCTTGCCCGTTGAAATATGCAGTTCTGACAAAGTAATGGCGTCAGAACTGAAGATATAGTTTGTGAAGATGTTCCAATAAAATTCTAAAGCAGATCACTGTTTTTTCTTATGAGCTACTGGGTTCCCAAAAAGCTGGGCTGGTATGATCCAACATATTAGACTGTATTACCTTGCAATGAGAGATTACTAATATGCATTTCTTTATTGGGTATTATACACAATTCACTTTGTCTGAAATAAACACGGTACATTTTAAATAAATGGAAGATTAGCAAGTGTTGTCCACTTCACTTATTCAACTCGCTGTCACTTAGACTGGACTGGACCTCTGCTGAAATGCTTCCTGGGAGGAAAATACCTGCCTATCTATCTGCATACAGGCTTTCCTACCTATCGACACATCTCTCCATTTAAATGTCCGAGCACAGGACTAGTTACACCGTTAAAAAGGCTGGCTATCTAGTGTGATATTTCACATTGGTGCTACACATATAGTATACATCCAGTCCCTTGTGTATGGGATATGGAGTACCTGCGTCTGTTGGCTGGGGGTTGGAGACAAAAAGTAGGATTTATTTATTTATTTGCGTGTTTATTTACTTTCTAGTCGCCATCCCGAGCTCTGCAGCCCAACGCACACTGGAATCGAGAGCCCAGATGGACCGGAAGAGAGGCAATGAGACTGTGGAACAATGGGAGGTATGATTGAGGGCTGGTTTAATGAAATGCCATCTCTGCAGCTCTGGATACTAACAGGTTGTCATCCTCTGCTTTCCAGAGAGCACACATGAAATCCCCGAGCATGCCTAATAATTCCATTACCACGGAGAACACCCACAGTATCCTTTGAAGCAGGCGTATTAGTAGTTTATTGACATGCGTTTAAAATTGTTACCATTTGGCCCTCTCTTCTTCACACTGGAGAACAGAATAATAAACCCATTCTCCACCACTAACTCGTAGCTAGGGGCATGCATTTTTTATAACTTTATAGTTTTATAGTTTGTTGAAACAAAGAAGGCCTTTTTTCTGAGCGCTTTTGTTTGCTTGTTTGTTCAATAAATCGTGTTATTACTTGCTCACGGCCAGTGGTGATTTTTCAGAAGTTGCCAAGTATATTTCGGGAATATTTGCTTGTGTCTTTTTTGTTTTGTTTTTTTAAAGCAGACAACCACTTTGTTGTTTTAAATTCGCCAGATTTCTGGGTCAGATTGGCTTATTTGTGTTATGATCATGGAGTAGAAATTCAAACAAATGGGGATTTGCTTTAGTGTTCTCTCAACAAACAATCACTGCAAGTTTCTAAATACTGTGCCATTTGTTTTGTTGATGACAAATAATAATAATGCTCGATGCTACCTCTAAATATTAAATTCCTATTCCATATTCCTGCTATGCACAATGTTCATTTAAAACTAACACATGTTGCAATTAACATCCATTTTAGTTTGATAAACATATCCAACACTATAAAATATGCTTGCTTATTTATTTTTGTATATAAAGGCTGCACTTCTAGATATATAAATGTATTGTGTTTCACTAAATATATACAGTAGCTTGTCCCATAAGGCAGAGGGAAACTGCTCTTTCTGCTGTGTTTGTTTTTGTGTTTGTTTTCTTTAGTCTACTGGGCCGTTTTGGAAACATGATCAGGTTTTCAAGACGCTTTGTGTCAATCTGACACCAAGACATTAGTTCACTGCATGTTTTCATGTACAGTATATTATAGCAGCGCCTGTATATCTCCGAACAGCAGTACCTGACATGCCGTCATATTTTAGGATAGGGTTACACTTTTGTCTTGGCGGCGTGTAACACGACTCTACATTGTAGCCCTTCTTTGAGAGCCTCACTAGACTCATTTGGCAAGAATAACAAACAAATGAAAGGAGGCTCCCGCCCACATCAAAGACACACACTGCCCCTATCTGTCCTGCCATCAAGCGGACAAGTCGGGGCCTCCAGCGACACTGCTGAGAACAAGTGAACGTAAATTCCTTTGCAAAACACTTGAAATTAGTGCTTAATGGTTTATAAAAAAATAAATAGTGTTTCAAAGCCCCTGTGCCTGACATCTTATTTCTTTTACACCAGATTTGTAACAGAATCTTTGAAAACTGAACCAGGAGTCTTTCTGTTATGTTGTCGTATTCCTGGAGACAGCGCTCCCGGAAAAGCGATCAGGGAGGCTCTGCTCAATCAACGGCACGGCGCTGTCGCGGGATGAGAAAGAGAGGCACAAGAGGCATCAAATCATCCATCTCCGTCTCTTGCTCTGTCAATACATGAGCTGAACCAGAATCCCCACGTGGGTGGAAACTTTCTAAGGAAGTCAAGATCCGAGCAAAGCCGAAACCGAGACAACTCTGGTCCCGTCAGTCCGGTTCCTGTCATGCACACCCCTCGCTCTGTGACCCCAAGTCAGTGAAATCATAATTATGACTTTAATAACAGCCCTGGTTAGTGTTATGATTGCTACGCATGACACCAACATAACACAAATCCATCACATTTTGGCAACAAGGTCCCCACTTCCTTTTTGAGAGTTGCAGCATGGAATTGTGGGAATGTTTTGGACAAGGTGATGAAAGAGATGACAATTGATATGATCACTATTGGACAGTGGGTGTAGGCTCTCAAGGCCGACTATCTGATGTCACTCCCAGCTGCTTTAGCAACGCTCAGCTCCCTACAGTGATGCAAAGGACCTGTCCGCAGCTGGCATCTCTCCAGCAGCTGCAAGTGATGTCAAAGGGACTGCGGCCCTGAAACCACGCCCGGTGTACCAGTGGAGGTGGACATCTTGAAAGTAAATGCAGATGATTCCTACTTTATAGTTTAAAAACTTGTCAGGATATATCAAATCGAAAAAAAAGCTTTCCAATTGAAGGAACACATGGCGGTGTTTAGCAGGAACATTTATAAATCTCCATATTTGCTCTTTAAAGCTGATGAAATATCCTCAAGTGGCATCCCTTTTAGTTGTGTTGCATTAATTGTGTTTTTTCTTGCTTGGAAAAATAAATGAACTCGTGACCTTTTTTATGGTAAACCTACAGTAAATTCTGCCGGGTAACTAAACAGAGGTTTCCATTTAGTCTATAAATTCCAAAACGTTTTGATTATTTCCGTTAATGTATGGGTCCCGGCCAGATGGCAACGCGAGGTGCAAATGTATTCATGCCTCAAGTTATGTAATTTCCTAAATGCAGAAAGGCGAAGTTGGTTTGGAGAGGAGAGTGCGTTTAATTGACAAAAGTAACAGATCGAAAAGTTAGCTCGGAGCAACAGTTTCAAGTGCTTTTTGCCACAGCGGGTACACTGCTTCAGGTATCAAGCGCAGAGGTGAAGCCTGGTAAGTGGACTCGGCAAGACATTTTTAATTTACAAGGAGTTACCTTCGAGTAGGCGAAAAGCGGACCACACACGCAGAGCACTTTCTTCTCCTGTGAGAGTGCGAGGATTTGTGCACTGGAGCTTTCAAATGCATCTCCAATACCTGCCACTCAGGGAGAGCAGTCAATAATAGGGCGATGTATGTTCACACAAGCTCTGCCTGGCCATACAGCGTCCGTGAACAGACACAGGACGTTTAAATGGGCCGTTGATGGATGGACGGGCGGCCGTAACTCTCCCCAAGCCGCGGATGCTCTGTGCTGTGTGCCAGCGGATCTCTCGCGGGGTAACATCCTCTCTCTCTTGTGTCTAATGCACTGTGGTCGGTACACAGGTAATGGATAGGAAATGTTTGTTTGTTTAGATTTTTTCCCACACAAATCAGTCCCCAGGCCTCCTCAAATGTCATACCAACATACCTGAAGGGGCTAAATTCGAGTGAGCTTTGTCAGTCCTGTATCCCTGTTAAACCCCCCACATGCCCCAATGTCCCACCTCCAAACCCTCCCCCACTCCCCCCCCACCTTAAATTCAATAGGCTCCTCTGGACACAAAATAATGGCTGAAGGGAGACTAAGAATGTGCTCTCGTTATGAGGAGGTGGCAGTGCACCTGGATGGGCAGGCTTCCTGGCCATGCTGTGAGGGGCTATTGTCTGGCATGTCAGCAGCGAGCTCTTTTAATGGGCCTGTATATCATCATTCTGATTATGGCAAGATGACTGCGGTGGGCCCCTAGCGCTGGGGAAAGGCTTAAACATAGGACCCCAAATCCCATCGGCTGAAATCCTAGCACTTAACCCGCGCTCCGGCATTGTGTGCTGCAGGGATTTTTTTTTTTCTTCACTTGTTCTCTTCTTTAAACTAATGGACTCCTCTGTCCCCACTTTCTTTTCTTGTCCGTTTTTCTTCATTTGACAATTCTAGCAGCTGCCCTTTATTATACACATATTTGAATTTTATTTATGTATTTATTGATTGTCCCTTTAAAACTACTCCTGTAGTTCCTTCTCCCTGTGCACAACAAAGACTAATCTCTTTTTTTTGTGGAGGAGAAGCACTGAATTGCAGACAGGTGACAAGAGGAAGGAAACAACCAAAGTAATCTTTATAATCACTTACTCAACTACCGGTTCAGATCCAACAACAACAACAACATGACGTTAAAACAATTTAACACCACAAGATATTGTTCCCTATTAGAGGAATCTTTTGCTACCTAGAAGGTTTGATATTTAAAATGTGGACAATGTTTTTGAAATTAGGCAAATACCAGAACCCAATAAATAAAGTATCTCATGATAAGTACTTTGGTTGGGTTCTCACTGTAGTCCTCCCAGCTGAATTGATCAGGGCCGTGTTTCTGGGCCTCCAGGTCCCAGGCTGTAGCAGAGACAGCCCCGTCTTGTCTCCTGTCCACAACGCTCCATCTGAAGACATGCGGTAATCCTGGTAAACAAAAACAGTGCAATCTTACCCCAACGCCTGCATCGTCACAAGAACAAGAACAAAAAGAAAATAAAAAAACATGAAAGATTAATTGTAAATCAATACTGAATTCAGCTCTGGCAGAGTGTCCCAGTTTAAGATAGGGCACCTAACCTAATAATATACATTTCCACATTTCTGATATATGTTTTATAATAAATCAATAATTCTTTTAATGTTTTTTAAGTCTGAAATCTAAAAGACAGCATGTACTTTCCAGATTGACTAAGAACAAGCCAATTTAACGTAAAAAAAAATGAAATTTGATTGAAATTTAACACGTCTTGAGAAACAACACACTTCCTTAGAAACTAAACATCGCCGCAAATCATGTTGTGAGAGTTTATTTTGAAATTTACAGCAGAAAATATATTACTGCCAAAAAAGCAGCCACTGAGCACTCGTACGGACCCAGGACTAATGAAGTGAAAACTACATGTCTGACAGCACCATCTTGTACTTTAAACAAATTCTGATTCGCAGGAAATATCTTTGAAGGCGCTGTGCTTTGAGACTGAACGTGGGCCAGCGCAGAAGTGGTAAAAGTAGTTCCTGGTGTGTCATCGTCAAGACAATGCGATGAAGGGACGGGAAAGTCCTCGGTGGTCTTGGCCCTCAGTGTGGCAAACGTGCACATTTAAATGTCAGCTCTATGATCAAGCATTAACGTAGAACAATGATCACTGTCAAAGACAATCAAGGAAACCAAGAGCTTTGTGGAATATACCCTCGGCGGAGTCACAACAGGCTCATAAAATGACAGAACAGACGCATTTGTGAAGTGAAACGTGTGAACAGCTTATAAAGAAATAAATCGGATGATCTACAAAATGAAAACTGTGTGCATGACATAAAATGCTTATGGCTGTACTTTAGGTACATCAAAATATGACATCAGACACCTTGCTACTCTTATATCCAGAAGGCCAGCAAAGTCAGTCCCTTCTATCAGTGCAATGATGTAACCTGGGAGTCTGGAATATTTTTAAGCGAGATAATCATAGCCAGTTAAAACGTATAATGTATTATTTGCTGCGATATCTGATCTCAGCCAAAAGGCACGATGTTAGATGATGCCAAGAACAATTATCACAATCAAAACAAGGAAATGCCACCCGGAAAATATTTCTTCTTCTTCTTCCTCTTCTTCATTCCCCGGCTGTTGAAAATGTCCCCTTGCCAAGGTGAGGGGCCACCACTGCCTAGAAAACACGCAGCTCTCCTACTGCAGCTCTAGACTCAATAGCTGGTTACACACACACACACACACACAATCTCTCCAGTTTCTATCCACATGTGCAAGAGTTTTGATTTCCCAAGATTGATTAGAGGACAACAGTCATTCATCATCCCCATTGCCTCTGGTGCTGTTATTGAGCTGAAATATTTATACATTACTACAAAACTACATCTGGTCAGCAAAGTTGAGACGGCTCCCCGGTCTCTTAAAGGGGCTTGTGCCGTTTTTCTCTTCTTCCTGATGTTGCAGGATGAACAATCTTAGAGAGAATCGAATGGAATTGAAAGATTCAACACTTCGGTGAATGCAAGGATTGACGTACTGTAAAATAAAATGACCACCTGGGCCAAGATTAGGGATCAGACTTCCATTAGGATATGGGTTGTATTTCTATTTAGATATGTAGGATAGATGGAGCAGTAGACCTAACATAACATTCTTGTGTTGGCTAGGGTTAGGGTTCAGGTCTTTGTTAGCGCTAATAATGGGCTAGGTGTCTGATTGACATAATAATGTGGTGCTAAGTGTTAATGATTTCCTTTTCCCTGCAATGGAATATCACAGTTTGGAAAATAAATTCAAATAACATCCAGTTTTCATGCTAAACCATTTTAATCCTTGAATTAACTGAGAACGTGAAATACATTTTGATCAAAAGTGAAAAAAACTTTGATAGTCTTTTTAATTTAACATATTTGTTGAAAATGGAAGATATTAGAACTAGTTTATAACAACAAGAGTGCATTTGTCATCAGTGCTTGAATAGCACAGTATTTTCTGTTATCCTACAAATTACATCAACAAAAATTCTTCAGATTATTTCTTAAACCTCATGCACTATATACGTTTTTTTTACTATCAATATTTGTCAAGTCTGGATCATTGTAAGACTAAACAGAGACCAGCGAACAAATAAATACTTTCCTAAAATGTTTAAATGTTGTGTCTAAAAACGCTGAATGTTCAAGACTAATAGCGGTTGTCTGGTTCTTTTAATCTTGCCCTGAAACCCAGTGTTTCCTGGTTGTTTCGGACGGGTGTAAAATGATTTTGAAAAGGAAGATTTACAGAGTGTGAACACAGTTGGAATATTTCTTACTCCGAGAGTCTGAGCAGCATTTGAACAAAATAATTACCTCTCCGGGGAGGTGTGGTGGTTGGAGAAATATAAAAAACCCTACATCGGTTTCCCTTAAAAGGCATTCCCAAACAGAGCAACAGTTTACATTCCCTCAGTGGTGTCAGATGAGAACCAGTTAATGTGTCAGTAATTGGCCAAATGGTATTTTTAGACCCGTCTTAAAAACATCCCAGAGTGCTTTAAAACAATCCGAAATGCGGGACTGCCCTCGTCACAGAAATCTTGCCTGTTCTGCTGTGGAAAAGCATTATGATCTATTTAGTTAACAACTACCGAAACAGCCAGGATTAGGTGTTAGGCGTGCATGACTCCAAGCATCGACTCTCAGCACTTCCCAATAAAACTCCCAACATTTGAGCATCTGTAGCTTTAGTGCCCAACCAAACGCATTGAGAGTCATTAATGTATTTTTATTAGAGGTATGCGGAGAAAGCCTTGATACTGGAGCACAGCCGCGCAGGAAAACAGGCCTCAGACATCAACATGCTTTGGTTTTGATTAGTCCCAGACCTAATTTCAGTGCTATATAGAAACAGTCTATGAATCTTAAGGGGGGTTGGGAACTTTTTCCTTTTACATATTTTTATAAACATTTTACACAGCAGTGCAGCAGAGCAATGTTGAATTTAGTGCCAGTTATCTAACTAAGTATTATTAATTAATTACTAACAATGAAAACAAATCTATTGGTTAAAGAAAAAAAGTTAAAGGTGTTGTTTCTCTCTCTTTCTTATACTGAGAAGCAATATACCTGAAGATGAAAAAAGAAAATACTTTAGTTACAGTGTCCAATTTCTTTCTGTTACGGGAAACTGACTGGCAGCTATGAATTCGTGATTTAACCGAAGCGGGTTATGACACCTAAAAGGCGAGATTTGTAGTAGTATGTGAAAACATTTCATCAGTTAGTTTTAAAATGACGCACAAAAGCACATGGAACAAGGATTATGTGACTCTTTCTTTGACCATAATCATTTGCAGGGCATTACAGAGAGCACTATTAATATATTGCATATGAATAAGGGTTTTAATACCAGACGTGAACACATGTAGAAATCCTGGCTCTGGTTTCGTCAAACTCAATTACATGAACCGAGATAGGCCTGGGCTTTACATTATATTACGTTTCTCTTTTCCCTTCAGTTAAATATTAACCAGTGGTGAAGTTGCAGAAACACTGACTACAGTACTTGTTAAGGGCTGGCCTTTGACACCACTGTGGCTACTGCCATATTCTGCAGGCCTGCTGTCTACAGTCCCGAACAGGAAATGCACCATATATTTCTTATTTAAAAGCTGTCTGAAGCCAAGTGAGCAGGTATGTTCCCAATCAGCAGACAGGCAGTAAATAAACATTTATACATGGCAAGTGCTCTTAGGCCAGCTGACCCCAGCTTGATGAAGGGCACGTAAAGAGGAAATTTGTTTAGTCCCATAAAAAACATGTGTAATATATCAATCACAGGTCAAAATAATTGAAACAAATCTGCCTTAATGGATGCTATTGATTTTAATAAGCACAAGAAGGGGAGTCCTTTAAAATATGTATCAGAATACTAGTCTTTGTCCCGGAGCCGAGCAATTAGACACCACAAATGCTTGGTCTTCTTTCCTGTTTTTAGGGAGTTTGACTGTATACTGGTGATAACCTTTCAAGGCAGCGCTGCCAGGGTGCAATGAAAATGTATAGGTACCATTTCGGTGATGACAGCTCTCTCTTATTCTAACGCCTAATCTCTTGAAGTCAGTGATACCCTTTAGTCAAGAAGAACCACATTGTCTTCAAGCTTTCCTACTACCTAACCTCTTAATTATTTAATTACTTGATTGAATTACTCTCCCCAGGTCTTTAGCCATTGGTAAGAAAAACAAGTCTCTCTCTCTCATGACTGCAATAGTCTACCCAGTCTCATTAAACAACCACATATTTGTTAGTTACATTTAATATGTAAGCGTTTCTTAAAATTACACTTCTCTGTGAAAGTATATATTGTATTTCACAGAAGACAGACACACAAGCAGGATGTTTTCAGATTGCCTCCAGTAAAGGATCCCAGTGGAGTTTTATTAAGTAACTATTTATTGGTTTGATGTCTTGAAAGCCAGGACTATTTAAATGTATTACCTGTGATTTTTTTCCTCAAAGCAGCTGCCACCTGATGGTCTTGAAGTCTGGTGACTGTGGTACTTCACTACGATTCTGTGCAACCTTTATTAATTGCCCAAATTATTTTTTTTACATGGGAACAAGCTTAGCAATAAAACGGATAAGACACACACGCACAGACAAGACATATAGGCAGGTCACATTTAAAAAGTTGATTTCAATTCTCTCCATTCAAAGCATTGAAAGGCACAAGTCATGTCTAAAATGAAGGTAATCCCTTGTCAACTCTGGGCAATTAGTCCAACCGCAACATCTTAATTTGTTCTAATTCCACTCAATTTACTGCCGTCTTATCTTTTAAAAGCTGCGGAAACCCAGAGTAAAAGCTTTGAGACATAAAGCCACTGCTGCTCAGGTGGTTCTCCTCTGCACATAGCAAATGCAAAAAGGGAATGAAAGAAACCCAGAAATGCACCGGCGCATGTTAAGTGCGCCCTAATTACAGTATTAAGGCGAATTGTCAACTATTAGGATCAAAAAGCTACAGCCAACAAGAGCTTTATTACTGATTAGCGCGCTTGTTATCAATTAGGGAAAACACATTAATGTCCCCTGACCTCTTTTAACGTATAAAAGGGGAGTAGAAAAACAAATAATAGTTTTACAACATTGGGTACTTCAGAAGAACCCGTGTTTGATAGCGGTCGATAATGCGCACCTAATTAGCAGAAGTAAATTGACATTGGAGCTCCAGTGTTGGACATACATGACTACTGTAAACACTGTTAACACCCGCGAAGCATGGGCACCCATGTGAATAATGGAGAAAAGAGTTATTGAGCAAATTCAAAAGTCAAACATTGTTACAGCACCCTGCCATTAGTATATTAATGGTCCGTTTTGCATCTTACGGAAAAGGACACAACCTGTACCAGATTTCTCTTAGCGACACATGTGTTTCTCTAATACAATATATACATACCCGTCCATGTGTGTCATATTCGGGCTGATCATACTGAAAATATGTTACTAAATAAGCCATGTTCAAAAGCAAATCATGCATTCACCATTTCACAACTCTCCATTAAACCATGATGACATTACATTATTCATAAACTCAAATCAGTTCCCGTTTGTCCCATTATTAAGACTTATAATAATGTTTACAAATATTAATTGTTTAAAAAAAAAAAGTAACCTACATTAACAAGTCTGTTCTGTGCTGTTTTTGTTTTTCAGATTGAATACATATATAAATACAATATTTATAATTAGGTTTAATAGTTATATCATGTTGAATACAAAATTGCAAAAGTCATTTTAACACTTATTAATAATATCAGTCAAAATAAAGTATACTGTAATCACAGAAAAACTTTACATACACATGTCGCCCATAACTGGTTTAACTGGCAACCAGTGTACATCTGACGAGGTTTACCGGTATACTGTACTAATAATCCAATTAAAATACGTTACGCAATATATAAATACAATACTTATAATTAGGGTTAATAGTTATATCACGCTAATTACAAATATGCATTCACACTCTCGGTGTAAAATAAAAAAGTGTTACAGTATTTAAAATGCTTAAATACGACTTTAATATTGTCAACATCAGATACACTTAAATGCAGGGTGTCCTGTTTCTCTTTAAAAAAACAGCTACATATTGTACTTTTCTTGGACTGTGTTCATGCGTTAGTCATGTTTCTCATCATTAGGGTACTAATTATTGAATTATGTCACCAAGGTACCGTGTGCTTTTACTTTCAGCAAACTAGGAAACACGTCAGCAAGAGCGTGTATTTGAATAGCTTTAATTACATTGGCCAACAACTGAAACAGCGCCATTAATATCATAATGCATTTCAAATAATTACCAGGAAGCATCACATGTGAACCATGCTTACTAACAGTGTCATTAAATTGAGTTATAATTGCTTTAGGTGTCATATGCTTTTCTCATTAATCTCTTTCCTCTACAACTTAATGGGACTCAATTGTGGGTTGTTATGAAAACCTGACAGCTGTGGAGGATGCATATTTGATTTCACCATTTTAAGGGACTTTTTTTCTTCTTCTATGAATTATATAAGATAGACAGTGGGAATAAACGCGCTGCTCTCCACCCCTGGCCTGAGCTCTCAGTGGATGCCAGACAGGCAAACTGCCACAGCACTGAGACACATTGAAAGGCAGTGCTAAAGGATGCACTGTTGACTATGTAACTAAAGTGCAGGGAGCTGATATAATCTAATCTCCATTGAAATATGATTTGCTTTAACTGATATTCTGAAATATGTATGTTTTACGACGAAAGTCCTCTTTGATAAGTAGTAGTAGTATCATCCTTTAGTAGTAGTAGTATTTTGAAAGACAGGACCGGTTAAATGCACACCTACTAAATTAAAGTAAGCAAGGTAATCAATATGATGACCATTTGAATGCGCGTTTCATCACTGTGCCACTAGGTGGCGCACAGGCTGTGGTGAGTTCAGTGGACCCCCATCGAGAGGTCAGCAAAGGGGGACACTGTGCCCACTGATGGGTAAGGGATGGGTGCCTACATTTGTCTACCTACTAGAAACGATAATTGTATTTCACTGGTACGTTTTTGAATTAAGTATTCAACAGTATCCAGAAATACAGACTACCTACTAAAATAATTAGTGTCATCTGTAAGGTGTGTAAATACTTTTGTCCACGACTGTGATTAAAGCCCTTAGCTGGTCACAAGCCAATAGTTACTCTGTCATCCATGCCAACAAACTCCCACTCTCCCTCATCTCCTCTTCCTCCTAATTTCACCCCCTTCCTCTCCGATTCCTGTGCTCCGTCTTTATCCCTCTCCCCCTTGCTTTTTATTTTCTCTCTCTCCCTCTCCCCTCAAACGATAAAATTAAACTTCCTGTTTAAAGGGTCTAGTGGGGATGGTGGCCAAGGGTCTGCTATCAAGCCCTCCGGGCGAAAAGAAACACAAGCTAGCATTTATTCACACAGCTCCAATAAGGAAAAAAAGAGAACACTGTTTAAAAAGTGCTGCACTAAGCACAAATGGTAGGTAATAAATCAGGTAACTATTTTCCCTTTTTTTAATCTCATAAATGTTATTACAAAAGCCGCTATTAGAACCAGACCTGCACCTATGTCTTGTATTTATATTAGGCCAAACGATGCTAGCCGCTTTAAACACAGATCACTAATATGTCAAATTAAGGACCCTTCATAAACATTTAATTAACCTGGTACCAGTGGCTTTATTATTATTTAGCTCATGGACCATTAGATGCTATAAACCAAAAATTAACCCCTGCTTATGTTAGAGCACAAAGCTGCATTGTTGCCTTGCAGACATCTGTAGTATTTCATAAAAATGTATTTGGCTCTTTATATAAATTGACAGAACATTCATCACAGAATTAGCACCATTCGGATAAGCTGTATCATTTTAAAGCATGCTTTTAATTGCAACAACATTAGTTTTTAAAAATAAGTTAGTACTACGTTAATTTGTATCAAATACTGCTTTTAATACACCTGCAAACATTTACAGCAGGGAGTCTCTGCCCCCCCACCACATATATACCCAAACTTGGAAGCACACTGGATATCTTAAACCTTGTAATGGGGAGCTGGAATTTGTTTGTTGAAATTGTAAAAACCCCACGTGAAAAGCTGAAAACATATAAAACATCACTTAAGAGCCTGGCTACAAGACATTACAGGTCTTTTATTCTAAATGCTGTTCGCACATCTGTAACCTACTAATCTTTAAACGTCTTTGACTGTGGAGCAGAGTAATGGATTACTGATACCTTAGTGGTACAGTAGGAGTAGACTTTGAGCAGCGTGTGCAACAATAGTGCTCTGTAGGTCTCAGGTTGTGGACTTCAAGCAAATAAAAGACTTCATCTATTAGAGGTCAAACTGAGCATCTTTCTCTGTGAATTTTGGTTAGCGCTTAAACCTTAAAATGCCACATAGTCAAGCTAGCTTCCATAGGTTCTTATTACATTTTCTGCTGCAGCTACATTTCAATTTTAATTGTGCAAAAGTAATTGTGTTGAAAGGTGTTACTATTTGCACTGAGCAAGAAACAAATGAGCACTTATCTTAATTTTGATAACCGGCTACAGGGTTTTAGTTTCAAAAAGTGCAATTATTTAGGTTTAGCATTCTGCAGCATAACATTTGGCATCGTTCATAGCTTGGATAAAATGTGAATAGGCTGATGGAAGAACTTTTCAGAAGCATGAATCTAGTACAAACATTTATAAGGAAGTAAATAAATGCAAGGGGTGCCATTACACTTTATAGTTCCAGTGTGTTTGACATCCACTCCATTTTTTGTTTTGTTTTTACAGTTTGGATTAGAAAGGATTGCATCAAGTTTGGCAGCCATTTACTGTGACAAAGAGAAAACATGCAACACAAAGGAAGACAGTGAAATGCAATACAAAGAGTCATTAATGCAGCACCTTTTTAAATTTGATTTTGTCCTCAGGGAAGCCTCTGTGGCTTCAATAATTAAATGAAATTGCATATTATGTCACAGGATGGACTCTTTAAAAAAATAATCCTTTAGGAAAATAATAAAATCCCCAACAGGATTTGGGTTTGCTTATTGCATTACAGGCAGAGCGCCTTTGACCGGCATTCCAAGGCATTGAGATGTGCAGGATTGGGTAGTTTCAGGTCCGTAGCTGGATTATGAAGTTATCAATGGCCGGGTCTGGCCCAAAAAAAAAGAGAGAAGAGATCTTTGCGTGAGTGTCTCTAATTGGCAGCAGAGGGGAGCTGTAAGCTGACATCTGCAGCTGATTTTTGGTGATAATAAATCAGGTTTGTTTCTCAACTGGCCCGCTTCCATTTCTCTTTTTCTTTTCCCTGCCCAGCGGAAACCGAAGGACTAGTGGTAGAATCCGGGAACATTCACCACCCCCTTTGCTTTTTGGGTGGCCAGACAGCTTGAGCCACGAAAGACCCTGGCCAAAAAGTGCTTTCTGATTATCGCAGAGCGTGCAGTGTTTACTCAAACGTGTGAACAGCACACAGCACAGCACCGTACATCCCCCTGGGTTACGAGGGCCAGATCCCAGGCTGCTCCCCTCCCTCCAAACAGGGTTCCCTGACTCAATGAGTTTGTTTATTTAAAGTTACTTTTTTACCCAGCGCAGCCCTTCAAGACTGAGTGTCTTGTATTTGGTAATGCTGTGTCAACAAGAAGAAATCGGACAGGAAAGGCAGCATGTCTCGAGGAGGTTAATGACGAGGCAAAACACAAACACGCAGGACTGATGAACCCATCGATTTAAATTCATATCCATAAAATATGTTCGCACCAGTAGAAGACCATTAAGTGCAAAATGCCCCTTATCGTTGTTATTTTTTTGGCTGTTCCACAACGCAGATTTATACCTCATGTTCCGTTACAGAACCTGACTAATTGACTCGCACAGATTGAAACACGTAGACAGACGGCTGGAGTTCAAGTATTCTTCCTGAACTCAATTTGAGACAATGGTTTCCCCTTGTTCGTCTAAATCAATTCCTTTCCATACCAGATGTGCCAGGCCAGAGCTCTTTCATCCCACATAAAAAATAGAGACCTGCAGCACACTTATTATACAGTAAGCCAAAAATGCATTGTCAGGGAGGTAGATCTGAAATCTTTCACGACCATTAGGCCAAAACAATTCAAAATACCCACAATGCTTTGAGTGTATCTACCCATAGCCCACAACTGTGCTTTAAGGTTGTAGCAATTTCAGATCAGCAATGCTTCCCAATGCTACCACAGGACTGTATTAATTGACACCAAAATGGTTCCTCTCAGAGTTCAGAATTATGACAAGCACTCAACCTCCTGCTGTCCAATCTCAACTTCAAAAACCGTAATCACAGTGATGAGGGATGAGATCATCTCCTAGTGGCTGCTTAAAGACCATACTGATGTATGAACTGAGTAGTCTGGTTTTCAGCCATGTGGTGTAAACACTAAGGTAAGGTATAGTCATCCTTCATACAGAGTCATATATACATATACAGAACCGGAAATGGAAAATGTACACTTTTAAAATTCTCTAGTTTTGCTTTGGACCACATAATAAATGAGCATGGGTAGCCTGAACACACAAAAAAAGAGAGAGACACAAAATATGATTATATGATTTTGCCAAAATCAACAGGGCAGTCAGCGTTTCATATTACATCCAGTTCGGGAAGAGATGACTCCTCTCTGACCAGCGTTAATGCACAGAGACTGCAGCAGCAAGCAGACAGAGATCCTAAGATGCACGCTCGCCCAGGCCAGCAACCACTGTCTTCTTCCAGACGCATCTCACTTCGCACAGGTTGGAATGCGTCAGATGCGGATCATGATCGTGGGCAAGTAATCGCACCCCTCCGATTGTGCTCTAAAAGATCATAAAATGAAATGATTCCTCCGTCGCTGCATGGTTTCTAACAACAGAATACAATCCTGCCTTCAGGGGCAATAAATATTGGGCTCCAGCTTTCAACAGAGCCGTGTTTAGACAACTGCTCTAACCACATCTTCTTTGTTCATCAGTTTTGTTGAGTTTGGGATGCTATCAAAAACGCCAGACATCTGCGATCCAAAAAACTCTCTCAAACCAAATGCACAGTAGGCTTTGATTTAAGGCGCCTTTCAGTTTAAAGATGCAGTTTCCATTTCCCCTCCTCCAGCCTTCTGTCATGGCGGTGAAGAACAAACGGGACTGGTGATTAGAAGTAATTTGAGGATGCCATTTTAAATTAAATGGTCTAATATAATACAAGTACAGTGAATCATTGTTGTGCTTATAATAAATAAATCATAACAATATCCAGAAGTAAAGCCAACATGTTTGAATTTCATTTGGTGTCAATTTTGTACAATGTAAACCATTCTGAACAAATCTGTCACCAATTGTTACAGGTTTCTATTATTTTTCAATTCTTGTTTCTATATTTTTTTGTATGATTACTGTAAAGAAAATAAATTAAATTAATAATATGGAGTATATTTTCACTGAGCCACACCAGTGGTCAGTTTTTATGTTCGTAGTTAGTGGGTTTAAGTAGCTTCCATAGAGTGGACATTTCAGGACCCTGGACAGGGAGATTCTATATGTAAAAAACAGGTGACAATATGATATAACAGATAATCCAAATATCAATGCATATCTAAAACTTGAACATTTATTGTATATCTGACTCTCAGAAGAAGCTGGCCTTAAACACTGTATGGGAAAGCCATAGTCTTTAATCCAAAAATGTTAATTAAATCTTTCCTTTTTAATCCAGACCAATTGCATTTCTTTACGATGTGTTCATTTTCACGTCGATTACCCCGATGGAAACGATTGAGCCTTAAAGGGGCTGTGCCAATCCTTCGTTAGCCTTAAGATGTGTTCCCGGAATTGAAGAGACTTGCTAATGTGATGTCATGTGTATTCAAAATTCCGGAAGGAAGTGATTCACACTGTCTGGATGCTGCTATGAATAAACAGTTCATTGTATAACTATTAAAGGTGTTGTGTATGCACACTTAAAATCGAATGCCAGAGTATGTGCCAGTGCCCACACAAAATAGACACGAACACAGGAAGAAAGATATTGTAGGTCATCTGAAGTTATAAATTACCAGACACCTGCAGATAAGATCTACACGCTGTTGGGGAAACTAGAAAAAAAAAAAAAGCAAAAGAGCAACTATTGAAGAAACAAAACTAACAAAAACAATTCTACAGACCAAACTGATTTATATCTCGCTCAATGAAAAATATGATCTTGATCCTAATTATTAAGCAAAAAAAACATCAAACTGTCTTGAAATAAGAGATAATCTATGTTTTATAGGAGACCATGAAAGTAAATTTGTCATAAAATAAGTTTTCCGAAACAAAAAAGAACTAAAATTGTCCAATCAAAAACAACCAGAAAAAAAACTTTTAAAATATATGACTCGGCCCAAAGTACCATTAAACTATATGGGGCATTACCCACACTGCACATATGGCGTACACAATTTTTATTGCACATTTAGTGCTTTGGATGTGGACTAACAGCAGCTCATTTGCTGCGGAGGAGCCAGTGAAGGCTCTGGGGTCCCTGGGAAGTTATCAGGCTGAGGGCAGAGAAAGTGAATTCACAGGGCCCAGCACTCCCTGGCACCTGGTCAACACGGCACACTGTCGCTTGGTGTAGGATACAGCCATCCTCTCACATGGGGAAAACTGCCATGTTCACTTTCTGGTACACTTTACGGCATATCTGAGTGCATATCAAGAAAGAGAACGTTTTCGTTTCATTGCACAATTTTATTATTTGGCACAGCTTTAGTTTACTGTGTCCGAGGGCATGTGGTTAAGCCTGTATTTTTACACTCCACCATAGACCTGGATTTGCCAAGGTGGAGCAGGGGAATTTCACTCTTCCTGGTAGTGAAGAAGGCAAGTGAAGCCATCAGAGACCTTCTAGAACATAACTAGAAGACATCCAGCAAGGATTCGGTTAATGTGGGCTCCAACTCCCAGTTCCTTCTTCCCCCTCCTCCCCAAAACAACGTTTGTTGGGCCTTTTTCAGCCGGGAAGGTTTATGTTGCACGGCTGTGGGAATTTCACAAATACCTCAGTGATGTAATGAAACCACCGCTTTGAGTGCAAACCACAGTGAAGAATGGCAGTGCAGCCTAGTGGTTACAATCGGGGACTGAGAGACACGGGGACATAACTTAAAACCCTCCCCTCGGATATTTATGTCAGGTAGTATTCCTACATCTGTACTCTAAAGGCACCGCAGAAAACCTATTTTACTGTTGTCTTTTGAGTTAGGGGAAACAAACAGGCAAAACAACTTCAGAATAAGCATAATGCGTCCATTCTAATTGATAGCACAGATTTAAATCCTTCATCACTACTAAGGCAAAAGTAAGTAAGACTTCATACTTTCTGTTCTAGCCCCCAGATTGACATGAAAAGTATCGTCTCCACCCTACAAAGCAAGGAGAATCTGTGCCATGGACCATACAAACTAATCATCAGTTTAGTTTCCTTGTTGCAGGGAACCCTTCCCTCAGCTCTCCACGAATGAAGACGAAGACTTGAGTCTCATATGCTTTTTCCATTACCGCCAGGTTCTTGTAACACCATATCAGTTATTTAAACTTAATAATATTAAGAGTCGTGCTCTGATCACACATGTATGCATCGGGAAAAGCCATAAAACACGGGGAAGGGGGGGGCCGGACTAGAGAGAGAACGCATGCACATGGCTCTCAGAGCGCTTTGTTCTTTGCAGCTCTGGTTACCCCCGCCTCAATGTCATTCAATACCGCAACGGTAAATTTTACATAAAATGTGTGAAATCACAGACACAGATGTCACATCAGTGTCATAAATTTAATTTACTTCCTCTAACAAAACAAACGATCTTAACCCTTTATGTTCCCAAGGGAGTTTTTCCAAAACAATTAATTTAGCACAGTCCAGCAGTTAATACACTGACAGATACTGTATAATACCTATACAATATGGGGTACAAAACAGTACAATTTACTTTACTTTGAAAAATTAAAGTAAATGAAACGTGAAATTACCAAGTTATTGTTATTAAAATTAAATTAAGAATAAATTAAGGTGCAATAGCCTGTGAAAGTAAAGCTCGGTAAAAATAGAGGATCTTAGCATTTTGTCATTACAACACTAAAAGTACTGTGTTTCTTTCCCCCCCCAAGTAATGATTAGGATAAAGCGGCCCACAAAAATGCAAAGCCCAGCCAAAGAACAGTCTGGCTGAAACTTGATATATGTATATAAAGAGAAGTAATTACACATAGTTAGCAAACATATCAGAATATTCAGACATCAAATCATTTATTATAATATTTAAAAAAACAAAGGGAAAGTTGAAACCATAAAGTGTCAGACGTTATCTTCCATTTCTGTACTCAAATTACATATATTCAAAAATGTTCCAACATTAAACACAAAATGAAAACATTATTGATTTAACTGGTGTCTTCAAAAATTCATAACATTATGAATCTCTAAGGAATTGTTCTGATAATGTTATGGGGGTTTGCGACCCCAGACTGCAGGATTAACACCAGTACGGACCAATACACTGGGACCAGACATGGTTAGCTAAGTTTTTAAGTTTATTTATCTTGCAGCTGAAACAACCGATACTAATACAGAGGGCACAATATCGCTCTAGTGCAGTAGCTCCCTTGGGAGGTCCTTCCTGCTTTTACAATGTCATTTATTCAAGAACTATTCATTGCAAACGCTAAGAGACATTTCAAAGTTTCTGATAGGGTGACAGGTGAGTTTAAATGTTATTAAAATGGTTGGTAGGAATATAACTGAGAATATTAATTAACAATAATGATCAAGAGACCTTCAGCAGCTAGAATATATTATTTTACTTCCACTCATCACTACTTACTTTAAACAATAAGATATGTCTGGTATCTAAGTCATTGGTATATGTAAATAAATACTATCTGAAACACCTGAAATGTATGAAACAGAGAAGGTAATTAAAATGCATACTCGTTCGGTATTCATGTTACACTTGTAAAACCAGGACTTAAGGAGAACCTCTTGATTTTCAATCCATCTGCTGGATAGAATCACTTAATTGAATTAACGATTTACCTAATGGAGCCAACTGAACAGTATTCCAGGTCTTAAGCCGTCCATTATTTAAAGGTGCCTATAAAACAGGACGAAGCGAGGCCCTGGAGGACACGACTGAGGGAGCAATCGGGTCCTGAGTGAGCCAACAGACGCATTCAATACACTGTGACAAGCAGCAGAGTCCCGTAATCACAGACACCTTTAGCACGGGACACGGCACACCTGTTTCCACTTCCACAGCGCGGAGGATTGACATCACCTTCCTCTGACCGCCCTTAATTGCGTTGGCCAGCCAGTGCACCAAAGGAATGTAGGATTTGTTTACCAAGTATGTGGAAAGCAGAGCTCAGAACAGTTAAGACTATGAAAATACATCCTCTTTGTTTCAGTTTTATATGTTTTATTAAATATGTTATACCTTTTTTGCCACATGAAAATTCCAAGGCCTCGTCATTTACAAAGAAACATAAAAACATAAAAAAATTATTAGCATTTTGCTTTAATCAAAACGAGCTAAGTGTTAAATAGTACAAATTAAAAACCAGCCACACATTTTGTTTGGTCATGTGGATGTATGGTCTTAAATGGTAAAAGCCTCAGTTAGTTCAACATCACTCACTTTAACAGCCCACAATGTTAAGGTTGAAAATTACTAATTCATGCATTTCCTATTCTGCTGTTCATTTGGCACCAGCACAATAAATTCATACAGTGGCCTAGTTCTCTGTATGAGTGTCCCCTGCAAGGAAAATCACAGGGAAACATTAAGACTGGTGGTTTGTAAACTGAGCTGGGGAGTTTAATTGATCTGAGAGAATTTAATGTGCCGTAGTGAATCGTGGCTGACAACATGGATTTATCTCAAGGGCTCTACGTATGAACATAATATTGTGAACATTTTACAGCGGTGGGAATTTTTAATTACGGCCACAAAAATGATTTACTCCGTGTTGACTTAAATTACAACTCTGTAACTGTACTGATATTCATTTTTAATGCCACTCAAAAGTAATGAATTGAATTTAAAGAAGAAAGAGAGGGTACTTTGGGCCTAAATAAACAAGGTTTCTAATCCATTACAAGAATTTCAATTATGAAACATAGCTGCTAAAAAACTGGGCATTTGTAAAAGAAATGGCGAAACACATTAAAATATTTCAAAGTCTGGCATTAAGCTAGACTGCAAATAGTTTTCATTAGCAAACAAATACATATTTTAAATTATTTTTGTATACGTTAATGGTGTAAAATGTGGACACATGAAGTGCCATTAAATAAGCATGTTGTCCTTTCACTCGTATGTATCCAGTTTAAGCATTTTTTCCTGTATAGAATTCTATGAAAACATTTTCAAATTCCTTTGATATATGTTATGGATTTCAAAGTAAATCCTAGCTTACTGTATTGCTACAGGGTAATAGATTCTCTGCAGACCTACAGGATGTACAGCTGCCAAGTCAAACAACACGCATGACATTTACCATTATCTGTGTGGATACTGTTAGCAAGATGGACAGATAGTTGGGAAGACATGGAGACTGTATTAAAAGTTGGCTATACCTTTGCTTCTTTGGATTTTAAATTAAAATGTAAAATCAACCAAATTATTCATAAACTGATACAAAGAAAGTTATTCACATACAGATTCTCTGCACTAATCTGTACAATATATATAAATAACAAAGAAAATAAAAACATAACTTCCAAGCAAACGAGATTTTGCCAAAATAAACAAGAGGTTAGAAATGAACCCAAACGTTTATCAATTGATTTAAAGCCTGTCTTCAAAAACAAGTATATCTACTTAAATATATTCGTCAGTAAAGATTTTATTGACCAACTGTTTTTATGGCAGAACGAAAGAAATCAATCTGGCCGCTGGAAATGACGGTTCTGTTGAGGGCAACAGTCGCATCCTTTGTGGCTCAACAATAATATGGAGTTTCTGACCGGCTGACACATGCTCTGTCGATATTGCAACATGCGTGTTTTATTGTCCCACAGACCTCAGAGGAAAGCTATCTATCACTGTGGTCTAGCAAATTTCCAAATGATCCTCAGATTGATTTGTCATAAGAAACAGTATACGGCAGCCAATTTTAAGAAGCTGAGTCAAAGGAAATGTGGGGCTGCCTTGAAATCAGACACCCCAAAACAGACGGATTACAGAGAACAATACGCTGTAAGTATTTCACATGTACCAGAAATGGGGCAACAAATGCTCATAAAAGCCCAAACAGACTGCTCAGTCTTAGTAATTCATCTGGCTGTCTGAAGTATTTACAACTTGCAAAATCAATTCTCATCCATTATTTTTTTACTGTTCCTGGGCTGCGTGGATTATTAATTGTTGTTTTTGCTGGTCAGGACCTACACCTGTGAGCGGTCTCCCAAGACTTCATAGATCCTGGACTGTAGAAAGCTTCAGCAGCCCCTTTATTTATAACACAATAAATCTATACTGGGACTGAAAAATGCTCTCTGAAAAATTAGTAAGCTCTGTTTTATGTGTTTTTTTCCTTGTCATTGCATAATACCACAGTTTTCTGTGACTACTTTAAGGCCTACCAACAGCATATTATAAACATGTACACATTTACAAAGCGTACATCAAATTGCACGTCAAACTCAGAGCATTTTACAGAGGGAATGCTGCCAGCTCATGAATATTCAACCTCAATACCCAGGCAGGTGTGATGTTTGAGAGAATTAACAGACGACACAAATAAACCCTCAACCCCGTCGCTTCCATTGACATGATTCGAACTTCAAGCTGACTGCTCCACAGGCAACTTTCACAGGGAAACTATATTAGCAGATCATTTTTCTTCTCAGCAGCTAATTGCTCATTACCATATTCATTATCATAATGTGTCATGATGCTCGGTGCTCTAATGATGATCAGCGCTGTAATTAGTTGTTGAAAGCTAAACAATCTGCGAACGGGCCACTCTGCGCATTTGTTTTGAACAGGCACTTCAGTGGTTTAATCAAAGTCACAGTGTTTTTTGCGTACGGAACGTAAGAGACCCTCGTGACGTAAATGATGCTTGGCGGCCACGTTTCAGGTCTTTAGGGATAACATGATCAACATATGCAGCAGCAGAATCTGCACAGTTGTATACAAGTATAGGATAAAGGATGGAGCTTCTTTAAACAGCATCAATCAAAGGTCAAACTAATATAAAACACATTTAACTTAATTGATCAGTGTCTCTGCATAATTCTTTAACAGTGTGCTTTAGCTATCAACTTGATTCTGCTACCTTTATCCAATAAAAAGGATAAAAAAACATTTGTGAACAAAGTCAACACTGAAGAAACAAGACAGCAGAACACAGACGCGTTAAGAGAAGGTAACTTGAAAATTAGAAGAAAAAAAAGGTTTCTAAGTTTTAAACGGTTAAGATATCATTTTTGCCAATTGCAAATCAAAAACATCTTTGGAAAAATCTTTGGAAATATATGCTTTACGCATCTCTTTGTTTTCATTTAGATATTAAAGAAAATGTAATTTCCCTGTTTTGTTTCCTTGAAAAGGTAGATAAAAGTATTGCGTCTTCATTCAAAGCAGAATGCCCAGCAACAGCAAGATGTGCAATTAAAGACCTTTCCAAAACTGCCCCCACTTTTCCAAAAAGGAAATACAGATCAGTTTGGGGGGGGAGTATTTCACCAACTGGCTCTAAATCAACCCTTCCAGTTTTTTTTTTCTCTTTTCTTCAGAACTAAGAACAAAACATGTAGTGACCCAGCTGACCAGAGCAGGAAAGCAGCAGTCAGGGTAAAAATAAACAATTCTACCCAGTGACAGGACTCCTACAGTGGGCAGTTGTTGGGGCCGGTGGGAGGGGCCCGGCTCAGGCTTTGATGTTGGCCGATTATTTGCTTTTGTTTGGAATTGCTCAAGATCCTTCACACTCCAGCGAACCTGATAACTCGCAATGCAGTAAAGTGTAAAAGCGAGAACGCCACCAAGAGCGGGAGCGTTCCAGTGAAAATAAGGCCAGGAGGAAGGTCTGATGATGATTATGTAAATTTCACAAAGGGGAATCCGAGGAACGGAAAGAATAAAACAAAAATATAAAACGGACAAACAGAACAAACAAAAAAAACGTCACATCTGCTGCAATACACCTTGAAAACAAAAGATTCCCCTTCGGCTCCGATGCTGTTAATAACTTTACTGAGCTTCAAAATCACATAAACCACAGATTCCTTTCAATGGATTTTCAGCATGTATTTGGTAATGTGTTAACCATCTTTTAGTACACAACACAAGTTAATAGCTTCATTTGGATGAGGTCTGGTTCTCCATGAGGTTCCTAAACAGCAGTTAATTGTGCGATGGGTTTCACAGGCCTCGCTGCCCCCCCGACACGCTAACTTTTCACTCTTGCAAAATGAAATGCTGTCATTTCCACCTGAGGCACACCTTCCCTCTCAAATCAGAAACACATGCTTATCTGCTGCTTTAGGTCACCCTCTAATTAGCATGTGCATCTCGGAATATTAAGGCCATTTTCAGATTTAAATGAAAACAGTTTTTGCTCAAACCGTGCCGCCTACGAGACATCGGAATACCCCTGTCTCCGTTGATCGATTCACTCAATTTTCCCATCCTGCTTCCCTGTTTACAAAATCATTAGCTGGTCATGAGCATTGCGTTTTTCAAGTCAACCAAAGAGAAGTACTTTAATCTACAACAAGACTGATGTTGTCCTGTCATTTGTGAATTCCAAACAACTAAACATTTAACAGAAGTCTTTATTTAAACCTTGGTTAGAAAATGAACCTTGGAGGAACTTGACAAAATTAGGAGACACGCATTTAATCCACGGCACTTGGACTTGCTTTCTTTTAATCTTATTTTATATAAAATAATGTCAACCACAAAATGGCTCCTTTATTGGGCTTTTCCTTTGCAGACTAGAAAGGAATAAAAACAATCACCAGGAATTTGGGTGTTTTTTTAAACTTTTGCTCCTGGAAAGCCAGAAGCATTTTTACCTCTCTCAGAAGAAACATTTAAGTTAATGACTTGTGTCTGAAACCTAACCGAGAGCTGATTGCTCCAATGGTCAGTGGTTCGTACAGACAGACTTGCTGTTCCTACCACAGTAGCCTACAGTACAACAGGAACACAAAACTTTCTCTGCTCCGAGCTCTTCAACCACATTCATTTTATTGACTGAGGAGGGGAAGTGGACAGGGCAAGGGTGCAAACTGTATTTATTTCTTTAACATTTGTATCGTTCCTTTTATTTTTAATGTGGTCAAAATACATCTCATTCCATCTGTGTGTATGTTTGTTAAGTGTCTGTCATAAAATAACATGGCCTACATAAATAAACTTGGTGACTTATTTTCTCCCGATGGAACAGGTTGAAAAGAGAAACTGTAGGGACAATATCCAGTGGCCTGGCAGTGCATTCGTGCAAACTGGCAGATATCAGCTGGGGGAAATGGGTTTTTTAACCATGTCTCTGGCAGGCAGCACAGTGGGGTAGTCAGCAAGGCAAAATGCATGAATAACACGTATAACCGATCACTGAAAATGTGAAATGAGATCAAAATAAGAATGTACCTGCAAATCAGTAACAATATTTATAAAAGTCTACCTTTTCCAAAAATGTGGGAAGAAAAAACACACACCTTTCCAGTGAAATAAAGCAATAACAATTCTTTATTAGTTTATTAGTTTATCTTCCAAACTAATTAGCATATAATAGCCAGATTAAGTGATTGCTTAAGAAGATTTGTGTGTGTTTTGAGAACTATTATTCTCAAACAGAAGGAGTGCAAGATACAGTGATTATCAAATACTATTAAAACATATGAACAGTAAAATTACGGTTTATATTTTTAATGTTTACATTTTTTAATATCTCGTTGACTCCAAAACAATTACAGAATTTTAAGAACTCAATCTAAAGGTTGTGCTAATGATTGAGAACCTTTACTACAGGAAAAAAAAAAATGAAGTAGCAGCATAAAATTACTATTAAGGAAATGGTAAAGAAATTTAATTGAATGACTTCGCACAGCTCACTCATTTATTGCCAGCTACGATCCTTTCAATCTTTAAGTGTGCACAGCTAGCAGAATTCAGCTACTCTTATCCTGCAGGAAACATAAAATGGATAAATACGCTGTGTTGCATCAATAGTTTTCTAATAGTACATTCTTGTCTACGTGGCGGATATTTTCCTTATTCCTCCAACAACTTTAAAGTAGGGCACCAGAATGCCTCACTAAACACACAGCAGTCTGGGAACGAATACGGATAATTTGATCTCGGTAGCTGGGGACGAATCTTCCCTTCTTGACCCGCAAAATAATTTTATCCGAGTTCAAATGAGTTGTCTTAGACTTTGCATTCATTTTGACACTTCTAATTTCATTTTATTAAGCTCAGATTCACAGAGACCATTTATAGTGCGTTTTCTGCTACATGTGACAAAGCCAAAGTACAGCTGGGTTGACTTGCTCTTCCTCAAAGCAGTTTGTGCACCTGGGGGCACTTATTATTATTTACTAGCTCCCCCTAGTGTGTATTGGGCCTATCCTTGCAGAAATGTAGAAAACCGGTCTATACCTTCACAAATTGAAGGGGCTTGTATAGGACTTGTTTGTGTGCTGTGGGAAAAAATATGTAGTGAGGGAAAGCTTGACAGGACCTCTGACCTCATTTGTCAAAGTCCTCACATAAATAAACAAAAAATGTTTGAGACAGGGTTGTACCAAGTCACATATATTCAATGCGAGCCAGTTTTGTGCTAAAAATGAAAAAATAGATTCCTGCATAGTCACAGATCCCAGGTTTTCACTCCCCAGGAGCAAGAAACTAAATCCATATAGTTATTTCAGTAAAATAAGTATTTGTCTTAGAGTACTATACACATAAACAAACATTTGAATGGTTAACCTGGACCAAATTAATGACTCTTTAAGAAATATAGAATGGAACATTAGAATCACAAATATATCAGACCTGGTCAGGATTGGGAGCTGTCATAATTACAGGATGAAACAAGAAAAGTGAATTATGAACCTGGTAATACATAGAAATGATCATTCTCTATAACCATTCATACCTTCTAAATATAGTGATGATATCTGCCTTCCCTTTATACAATTAAGGAATGGACTTAGATTCAAACAATGTATGACAAAGCTAACACCCCCTCCCCCCAAAAAATAAATAAATAGATATTTACGCAATTTCCATCTCTATACTGAGAAACAAATACATTTTTAGGTAACAACGTACCATGGGACATTGGGTAAAACCCTTTAAAAATACATTTGATTTTAAAGACTAAAAAGAACTAAGAAAATAAGAAAAAACATCTTAGCAAGCAAACATGTCAATTTCGTTTTGTCCAGTAATCCGTTTACTAATAGAAACACTTATCTTCCAACAAGCTTCAGTGCATTAAGATGCAGTTGTTTTTATCTGCTTTGTGCATACTCGGCTTAATAAAGTATTCCTCCTTGCGTACAACTAGTTTTATTTTGTCACAGGCAAATACATATTCCACATTTTCGCATGTTTTAATATTCACGCATAAGAAACAGGCTGTAAAACATGCACATCTTATTTATTATTTAGAGTTTTTCCCCTGTAATAAAACACATTTTGGTTCTCTTTTGTATTTTCTGTGCATTATATTTCCATTACTTGCTCTTTAAACTTTAACTACTGCTTTATTTCTGAATCACTTTCTCTTCTCTGCTTAAAGATTTACATGTCTGTCTGTCAGGATATGCGCTTGTGCGTTTTGATGTGCCGGAGACAGGAAAATATCTGCTCAAATCTGCTGAAAAGGGGAGATTTCTTTCCCCCCCTCCATTAATACAGGGCTTTGCCTGCAAATTGCCAAATCGCAGTGCTGAGCTTGTGTTTTACACACAGCGGGCTGATAATGAGGAAAGTGGCTAAGTATAGTTCAGTTCTGTCTTCCATTACCTTGACACGTACCAAACCTGCTTGGCTTCATTCAAATTTGATACCTCCCATCACTTCTCAGAAGGCCTCTGAAAAGCTTGTGGTCATTTGGCTGTCCTACCGAGTTTATACATTTATTTTTCTGGGGGGAAAATAAAATCAAATTCTGAAAGACATCCCCAAAGAAAATTCTTACTGGATAATTGCAAATCGCATATTGTTTTCAGAGATTTTTTATCAACGAGTTCTTGAGGGTTTCAATAATAACATCAAGTATAATCAAGGGAGCAACAGCACTCAATCGATTCATGACACACTTTTGTATGTTTTTGTAGTGCTGCTTTTTTGCTATATTCGCCTTGTGCTCTTTCCTAGAATTGAAGCCACGTGTTCCGCTCTGTTCATTTGTAATCTCATTCCGTTTATGAAAAACATTTTGAGATGAATTCATTGTGTTAGTAATGCTACATGCACCTTGATACTATGTGGGCTTTATACTCATGTTAAAACACATGCCAAATAGTCAATCTGCTGACTTACACACTTGAGTGGTGTAGGCTACCTGCCAAACGTGTGGTTACGGCAAATTCCATATATGCATATCTGTTACACGCTAGTTGATATGACCTTTGTCTTAGACTTTGGAAAGTTTCTCAAGTTCAGGATTGGATCAATCAACCCCATGTAGCTGAGGATTTTCTGTAACAGCCTCTTATTAACACAGAGAAGAAACTATTAACAAAATCTATCTGAAACACAAGCCTCCCTAGGGAGATCCCAGAAATGACCTTCTTAAGGTACAACAGTTTGAGCCAATCACTGTTCTTGCATTGTATTTACATACAGTACTGTGTATTAAATAGGTTTCACCGGGGTTTGCGCTGTAATGCCAAATGATGTATAACGTGACGCCCCCGAGCAGCACTGGATATGATTTACACAGTATAACAAGAAATGAGCACAACACCAGCAGAAAACTGTTTCAAGATTTACAGGCTAGTGGTGAAATCACACATACACATGTCACATTCAACGGCATATTTTTGGTTAGTCTGGTTTGCTTACTGACAGAATCATCCTGTTAGAATAATGGCTGTTGAGTTTGGGGAGACACCAGGCTCATTCATGTGAAGTCTAAACTAAATGTTTGTTGTTGTGACAGATTTCATTAAATGTCAGACAACATCCCAGACTATGTATAGTAAACGACATTGTACTGGTTTTTACTTCCACTTTGATAACAGGCTGCAGAAACTACAATGTTTTGAGCTCGCCTCAAGAAACTGTCCTGAATTTTCTACACAATGGGTTGAGAGTCAGGTTCCCCTGGATCATAAATATGTGTGGGATTTCCTCTAGTAATAAGCAGTATTTTATGAATCACTACATTCATCGTGATGCCCACTAGGGATAACATGATTTAAGTGTGAAGAAGCACCCTGTTTTAAGGCAGAAAGAGGCAGAACTGATCCTACTGAAAGTGAACATGACTGCTTACCCAAAGTGTAATGCGCTGCCCCCTATTACTCTGCCTCCACTGCAGGGCGTACAGACATGTCTTCATTTCCTGCACATGCACAACCAAAGACATCCAGCTAGCTCAGTGTTTACTTTTCATTTTGTATAAAAAAAAGGGATATACAATATAATTTTTACAGGTACCAAGTTGTATTGATCATTCTTGGACTGTGAGAGCTACGTTGCTGAGAAAACGTCAGATTTTGGTTTTTTTATCCAAAGTAAATTTTGCCATACAATTTTAGAACAAAATCACAAACTTATTAAGTGACAATCATATGAAGAAAAAGTTATCACTGCAATCATTGCTCTTCAAGTCTTCAATAATAAAATCCCCCGCAATGTAACGTTAGATCTAGATTGGATACACACACTGTCACATAGTAGTCAAGAGGCAAATAATGCCTATACGACACATTTTATTGGGTTAAAAGCAATTATTCGTCCAACGTCAGCTAACCTACTCTAAGGTGCACTGAACAGTGCCCTTGTATGGCACTGCCGACTGAAATGTTTGCACAAGCATTTCTCACTGCACTTTATCGTCCTCATACAACTGTCATGTAAGAAGCCACAGATACAAGAAAACATCAAAACAGGAGATGGAGCAAAGACAACTCTATTCCAAATGCTAGTCTGAGAAAACGAAATCCAAGACACCCCGCAGGTTGATTCTGCCCAGTTCTGTGACGAGAAACCTGCATGATGCGAGAAAACATGAAAGAAATTAGCAAAACAATTGCGTAAACATCCAGTCACTTTAGACGTAATCCCAGCACTCCTCAGTGCAGCCTGCCAGCTGTGGACTTCGAAGTCCATACTTTTTTATGAAATATAATAGGCGGCAAACAACCAGGCAGATAGCAAGTCCTTTGAAATGCATTTCTTTTCTTTTTACTTTTGCGGCAGAATATAAAATTACCAAAATTAGATAAAGACTGACTGACATGACAGAGAAAATGCAACCCCCTCGGAGGTCACCGAAACTATAAAAGTCCCTGAAACTCAAGAGAGCCCAAGGGAGCAGGTGAAATAGGTTGAGGAATTCTCTGCGGCTCTTATTGATACGCCTCAAGCTTTGATGCCACGCACACATAATAAAAAATATGGATGGAGGGGCCTCAGCTAGTGGGTTAGGATAATTCACCAAAGTCAGATGACTACGGCTAGCACTTATTTTGCTAATCAGCAGTCTGTATGGTACGATTTAAGATGCAAAATGTAACAAAAACAAGATATCTGCAGATATTAATTTCAGTTTGTAATAGCATTGCTCTGGAGAAAGTTTAGTTTCAGAAATTTAAAATATTACAGCAGCCAGGGATAATTGACTTATGACCAGCGACATAGAACGTAGTCATTGCATACTGCTATATAACTCATTTGATTAAAGCAATGCTTCTGGCCAAATGGAGATTGTATTAATTGTTACAAATAGGTAAAAACAATCTGAATTTTTGCAGAGATCACCCTCCACATTCATAGCCAGATAATTTATGCACAAGGCCACAGTTTAACTGCGCCGACTCCAAGGGTGTCTTCCCAGAACATGACAAAGCTGTCTAACATCCTGCTTAATTGCTTCCACCTGCGTAACAAATGTTCGAGGCTATCTCCCGCTATAAAAAGGGTTCCTAACTACATTAAATCTAATTAAATTCATTATATCATGCACCTCGTTATAAGATGCGGGGACAGGAGGGTAATGAATAGCTCAGGCTGTTCCTTCGGGGTGGACAGAGAAAAGCAAAGTGTCTCCTTGAACGAGATGTGGAGGAAGAATGACAGCAACGAGAGGAAAAAAAAAAAATGGAGGCATCATTAGCGTTTGATGGATCTAATAACTGTGATGGAGAGAGAGAGAGAGAGGGAGAAAGAGAAATAATTCAGATGGGATATCAGTCCTACGAACAACATGTCTGGAAAAATAAAGGATATAGATCAATAATTATTTTATGGGGAAAAGGGGAATGCGGATAATTTGCTTGATAAGTAGATTCCTGACAGGGGCAAATAAACGAGTAAAGATTTATCCCCTATGTATCAGATGAGATGACTGCGGTTTGGAGGTCCTTGTGAACTCATAATATCTCTGGCAGGCAAAATAAAAATCAACAACTCAGCACGCTCTGATAGCAACCATCCGTTATTGGCAAATTGAACTGTCACCCTCAGTGTCATTTCCAGCGTGGCTGATGAAAGAGATATTCACTTGCTGATCACACTGCTGTAATGTTCTGCTAAATTAATTCCAAATGGAAAAGACAACGCAGGAATCTGGCAGACACGGGATAAAAAAACAAGAGCAGTGTGAAAATGTCAAGGCATTAGAAATCAGGTATTTTATAGAAAACAAGAACTAGAAACTCTACAGGAGTCACAGCTTCTGCACAAAGCACCTAGGAGCTATAGCTTTCATGATTAAATTCTGTTACCCTCAGTGTATGTTAATAACATCAATAGTTGTTTTGTGTGTAATTAAAATGGTTTGATTTCAACATTAGTCGAGACAATGAACAGAAAACCAAACTGCTCGTCAACAAAATGTAGAAGCTTCGCCATCGTTTTGGAGAAAATTACTCCCCACAAAATGATTCTTGCATCCTTCCCCAGCAGAAGGGTTTAAAAGTAATATATAATGAAAAAACTATTTCAATATTAAATATATTGTAAGTAGTTTAGGCATCATTGAAACCAATTCAAGACAAGTATTGATTTACTGATTGGAGCAGACGTTTTGAACGGAGAAAATGCAACCAGCAACAAGAACAATTCAGATCTGGGATGAATTACAAAGTGGAATATATTTATGATGTAAACTGTACTGGATTTAAAGTCTCGGCTGAACTGAAATCTGGTGGGGTCCTACACAAGCATGTGCACAACACTCCTAAAGTAATTAATTATACCATTAGCACGTTAGTTGATGTACTTTTTACACCGGTCCTAGGAGTTTGTTGTTAAAAAGCGTTGAAAAACACGTTTGCACAAATACCAAAGTTGGAAATTCAAGAGAAGAAATTCTAGTTCAGCAAAATCTGGCCAAAGCGATGGATTAAGAGAATGGCGTGTCTCGCCTTTCAATATTGAAAATGTTATCAGTGTTAATGGTGAAGAGTTAGAGCCCAGACTCCAGGAGCAATGAGAATTGCGGCACAGCTGCGGTTTAGTGGTGTTTGACACAACCTCTGGCTCTCCCCTTCACAGAGCACCACCACACTATATACCTACTTGCTTAAATATTTATAAAGATTCCTATTATTGTATTAACTATTTATTGATTTATAATTTAAAAGATTTATACTGGGCCATTAAAAATTTCTAAAACGACTTTCACCTATAAGAGATGTCAGGGGCCATTTATTGTCTGCGAATGTCAAACCCAGCTCCTTCACCCTCGGCATTCTAAAAAGGAAAATTACTCAGGGACCTCGTTCAATATTCATATTGTTTGGATGTTGAGAACCGCAGTTCTCTTCAGAGCAGGTCATGCTCAGTTGGGCAGAACTGTCCCATAAGAATGAAAATGCATTGCCTCTATTTTTTCTCCTGTTACAGTTATTGATTTACATCTGAGATAAATTTCGTCTCTCTTTCACATGAGTTGTTTTCTTGATCACTTTTTCTCACCTTTGTTGTTGCATTTTCTGGCTGCTGTCGTCTAATACGGGTTGGCTGTGCTTCAGGCATCCAGAGATTTTTGGGTCTTATTATTTTCCCTTTATCTACAGCTTTTACATCTATATAGATTTCTCTTTTTTGCGTATGTAATCTATAAAAACAAACACTGCCTGTGATTTGTATCTGTTGATTTTAAATGGGGCTGTAAAATATACTATTCGTCAGTTCTTCTTATACTACAGGTATGCATAGCAATGTCCTTTTATAGAAGAGAAAAATAATATAATTTTAATGTAATGTATGTTTATATAGGATAGATATATAATTCTTCCTTGTAGAATTTCAGTTACAGACCAGCAGCACCACTTGTAATAGAAACTTTCAAATTCAAATCAATTATAGTTTTAAAAATATACTTTGCTGTATATGAATGAAAGCAAATCCTACCACACATGCTCACACAAATTATATAATGGACATGCAATATCTGAACCTTTTACTTTTGGAAACAACCCGTCGATTGAATATAATACTCTAATTTGCTACATGATCATTCCTTGAGGAAAAGAAAAAATCAAATAGAACAGTCCCCCAGGATGCTGGTATTACTTACATATGGAAACAATGAAAATAAATGGTGCTCATGTGCTTGCAGAGACTTGAAATATTCAAATTTAAAAAGTAACACTTCACGATGCAAAGTAACACTTATGATGCAAAAGCACAAAGGCTTCGATAAAAGTATTACACCTGACACAAGAGAGATTAGACACAGACTGGCTGAGGACTCCTGACAGGTAAACCAAACACTAATGCTCTAAAGAGGACCTTTTGTATGTGGCTTATGGGTGACTCTTAGATCCCTATTTAGTGACTGAAAAATGCAAGCAGCTGTTTTTTCTTTCGCGGTTTCACCAGAAGAAGGGGTCAAATGTTCTCGAATATCTTTAAATCTTTAAGCAATTTCACAAACAACAACTAGTCTTACATGTCTTTTTTTTATAACTATACTGTACTTAATATGAATAAGGGAAGTGAACAATTTGTCCTCACTTTTGGGACTCAAATCATGTTTTAATGCCAAAAGCAGAGTGGATACATTATAATTCCCTTCAGCAGACTGCAAAGAGGATGAAAGAAAGTCTGTAACGAGCATGGTGTTCAGTGTAGCAAGCGTGCATGGAAAATATTCTATAAACTTAAAAGGAACACGGTTTTCTTAAAGCGCAGAGAGAGTGACAAGGAAACCATTAAACTGCTGCTCCAATGCAGGGATTAAGTCTACACATACTTCACAATTTGACCTATTTAAAGTCTTCTGGCAAGATTTGCTGAAATAAAACAGCAACAACAACAACAAGAGAAAACTGCTTAAGTATTGTACTTGCGATCCAAAGGGAAATAATAATACACATTTTGCTTTTTTTGGGACAGTCTCAAAATCAAGTAAAGCACACTCTTTGGTGGAAGGTTTGTCTTTAATCACTAAATATCTAAACTGTTGTATGCTACTTTATGCCTTTCCAAAGTCTTTGAAGGTTTGCCCCGTGCAGCAGCTCTCTTTAATGCTTGGCTCACCTGTAACAGACCACCATATCCATTGGATTAAGTTGGACTACTTCCAATAACCTCCATTTAACACCCACAATGCACTGCGCACAGAAAGTGTGGCAGGGAAATTGAGTTGAGCTATAAACTTCCTCCAGGAGACACCAATAGTTTACCATTAAAATAAGCTTTTATTTTTACCTATGTATTCAAATCCATGATGTATAAATGAACTTGTTATTTTATGTAGCATAAATCAGCCAATCAGAACAGGAAACATGTTCCGTTCTTGTGTATTCAAATAGTTTTGCAAATGGAGTCAATCCCTTGTATGAACTGTTATCAGATTATGTTGGAATTCACAAGAGGATTTGAATCAACGACCAGTATCTCTGAACCCCATGAAAGTTTAAAGCGTTCCTCTACAGCCTCCCTTTTACTCCAGGGGAAAAGAGTCCCAGTTGTTTAAACTCACACCTAGGGAGTTATTCTACATCTCACAGCACATTGTACACCAGCAATACATATCTACAAACCGCATGGGAACCCCCGGGAGGCGTCCTGAGTGACAGCCGGCTGATAAGATGAGTCAGTTCTAATGGGGCATTAAGTGGAAGACCTCAGGAGAGAGACTGGGAGAGCGTCTGCCTGTCTCTTTGATTCACGCTCTTCAAAACCCCGCACTCCCGGTCCCTGTCTGATCCATCACTTGCCATTATGCTGTTATCTGTCAGCAACTTGTTGACAAAGCTGGCAGCTACAGGGCGCATGTACATCACTGTCGAAAAGCCATTAGCAGTTCAGGGCCGGCTGCGCTATTCTCGGGAAGATGGTAATTTTTAAAGTTAGTTTGTTTCTCACTGCATGAACCCTTTTAAAGAAAAGAAAAAAATCTCTATCAAAACATAGTTTTATGTGTGTCCTGTAATGCCGAATATTAGTGGGTACATTTTAGAGGGTGTCATTATTAATACTAATACGAATAATTAGTTAATTCATTAATATAGCTTCATTTTCCAAGTTATTTCTCTAGTCTCTGACAGTCCCATGTAAACAAGGCTTTCAGTATCCAGTCTGCAGTAATAATGTGGCCGTGTGGTGTGTAGCCAAAGCTGATTGCACTCCACACAGCTGCCAAGGGCCTGGAACGCAAAACTCTTATTTAGAGAGGAAACGAGGGATTCAACCATCACAATACCATCTTTAGAAATCTACCATGACATCTCAAGTGCTCCAGACTTTTTTTTTGTTTGAAATGGTATACTGCAGACAGGTTAAGAGAGGTAAAATGTACCTTTATCAGGGGTCTGCACGATAAGGTAAAACTCAAACCATCCCTCCTTGATCCAACCTCACGGATCATAGCATGCTCTTGTCTGGAACTGCTTCTCATTTCCTAGGACCCCCACAGCAGGGGCAATTAAAAGAGGTCAGGGTAACTCAGCATTTTAACAGAGCACACTTATATTCTCAATCTGTGTTCTGTTCATGCAGTTAAATAACAGCATTTGTCTCATAGTCTTGTGCATCAAACAAAGCTATAGCAAAGCATAGCTATTTCCATGATTTTGGCAGCTCACATTTTAAATTCTTATGCGATTAGTGCAATTGTAGAGAACCATGTTTCCTTTTCATTATTGTAATAACAGAAGGTCATTTTTAGTTCCAGTGTGGTCCACTTGTCTTCCTCAGTTGATTATAGATCTGCTTCCTTAATCCATTTGGACTAGGCCGATTGTAATGCACAAAAACAAAACGGCTTTTAAATCACGGCATCTTAACGATATTGGTTATCGTATTGATTATTGTTATACGTAGATCTTTATTAGGGAGATCCATTCGATTTAATAAGTTGATATGCCAACCAAGTGATTGGTTCAAATGAATGTTGTTTCCTAGGAAGTCTGAAGTAATGTAGTTTCCCATTTAAGTCGGTGTCAAAAGCATGACAACTCGTGGAAACGACAGAAATTACGAAGATATTACTATATACAACTGCAATAATAACAGTTTAATTTGCTCAACTCCGCAACACAAAGTAGCACCAAATAAAGTTGGGTATAATGCAAACAATAATGCTTAGGAGAGTGACATGAATCTATTTCAAAAGGAAATTGTGCATACAGTGGCAGCAGACATTAAATGCATACTGTGTGCAAATCTACCAAACAGCAGGACGTGCAAACATCTCAATAAGATCAACAGAGTCCTGCCTGCCATCACAGGAAGTGGTATAGGAGGCCCAGACACCCTGGCACACAGTTTCAAAAGTGTTCAATAGAAATGATGGATGCAGGGAGAAATTAATGCAATTCATTTCCACAAACATAATTGTCTGGTCGTGTACACCTGTTTATGAAGAAAACACTATTCGGTCTAAATCAGCTGTGACTCCCTGAGATGCAAGTTGAGGAAAAAAAGGACATGCTTGAAGTCTTTAGAATAATTGGAAATGTAGTTAGACTGGAGGTATAACGTGTTTCATTATTATTACAATAGTAATTGATACATTTTTTTTAGAAGCAGTCCAATGATTAAGAGAATTAACTCCTATCAGTGAAGAATTACTTCTGTTGAAAGGCAACTGCATATCTTGAAAGCCTTCAAGACTCTTACTCTTCAAACTGAAAGACTGGGTATCGTGGGTATAAGGAAGCTTACAAAAAGCATACCTAGAACAACGAGAACATACTGTCTAGAAACACAAAGTAGGTCCAGATCTTGTTTTAAGAGCTGCACAGATTCTCTGCAGTAATGTTTTCCTTTACAGTGAATTTAACAAACTGCAGGAAGCTGTTCCATCTGTGCGTCTTTTAATTAGATTTTCCCTCCCCGGCCTGTCATGAAACATCTCCAGGAGGCCAGTGGATATAGTCCATGTGGTCTCATAGTTTATCAGAAGAGAGCTGCATCCGATGACAGTCCTTAAACAAGATCATCTGTGTTCGGCTCCGGAGCAAACATCACAAAAGGGGTTAGGACACGCATGGCAGTTTTATCGGTCTCGCAGTGAGTCCAATGAAATCATCAACACTCCACAGATTTACAAATACGACACACTGTTCAGTGTTGCCAAATATGGGCAGTTAAGCCAGTAATGTTTGCTTCAGAGCATGGCCTTGTTGATGTTAGGGTGTAACATACAATTTTAATTTTCCGGCTGTGCCCTGTACATTTTTCTTTTTGGGGGGGTTGAGGAATTCCTCCTAGGCTTGTGTTTCGGGCCTAATTATCCTTTGCCTTCTGTTTAAGGCTCTCCTTCTCCTTGTGATAAAAAACAGTGACTTCGAAAGCAAACTGGTTCTTAATTTTCCCTGACAGCCTCCTTTAAACATGAGGGCCGAATCCAGTCTCTAATTGAAAGCACATTCCTATTCCAAACAAATTAAGCACAATTAAGGCCTCTGAGTTATGAGTATCTATCACTATGAGATGTTTTTGTAAAAATCACCACATTTAGATCAAAGTCAGTCGACCCTTTGCTTAATTGCCTCATTAAGACCCTTTGCAACGGGCTTCATAAATATAGGGCCTGCTAGTTTCATTTGGGAATTACTCTAAAAGACGACCCTTAAACTAATCGTTTCCACATTTCCATAAAAGGTTCATCTGTTTTAGGTAAGAAACAAAATGGGATTTCTTTTTTATGGAACATAATTTGGGGGTCTTATTATCTTACAGTGTGATTTATCATTTCATAAAAAAAACCTCTTCCTCCTGCAGCAGAAGAGCAGTCGTAGGTGTCAGCCTGGCACGAGGACAGTTGTTTAATTAAAACTTCACATGCTTTTACATTCCTCAGCCACATGTTATGACGCTACTTACAAAAACATATACTTACAGAGGTTGTAATATCAACCTCTTTAAGCAAGAATTTTGAAAATGCTCCTGAAAAACAACTATATCAGGGCGTTACGTCAGGAGCTGTTTATCTTCACGTGTACAAACAAACTATTATTTTCACACAAAATCCTTCATATAATGGGTTCTCATCCAAAGTATTTTCCATAAAGTGTAGTTTTATGTTCTCTCCAGTAGGGAATTTCAGCAGCCGTATTCCAATACAGAATCATCTAATTGGCATTTCATGTTTGCACCACTCAAGGGCAACTAAATCTGACAAAACAAAGGTAAAAAGTAAAAAGTTATGATTGATACCACCTTTGTTTTTTAATAAAAATATACAAATATGTTTATGTAAATATATATATATATATATATACTTTCTGTCTATTATTGAATAGGATAATACCCCTTTTCTCATATTCTCTGTACTGTGTAAAATGTAAAAACAGTAACCATTTTGTTGCTGAAAGGAAAAACTTTATGGCACTTTGTGAAAAGACAAGTATACGTCAAAAACTGTACAGCTGTTTCAGTGTTGCTTTGCTAATCCTGAAAGGGATATAACTTGTAATCATGTAATCCTTTAATATAAGTCCGTTCAGAAGAATGCACTGATAACAGAATTACATGACAGAAAGTCACAGGCTGGGCTCCGTGTCTTGGTCAAAGTTACACCTGAAGGAAATCAGGAGGGGGGGAAATAAAAAGCAAGTTTGGAGAAGAGTGAAGCAATTAATAGTGGGGGCTTGGGCTTTGAAGTCGTCCGGTTATTCTACCGTAAACAGAGCTTAATTTCCCAATCCTGACTCATGTATTGGAGGAAGTACATAAGCAAGCTCCATTGAAATGTGAAGATGACTGATAATGTAGGAACAGCAGGACCCCTTGCTGGGTTTATTGCCCCCCAAGTGCTCCTTACTGAATGTGTCTCTTATCTTGCACTGACAGCACTAATAGAATATGCATAGCTCTATTAGCATACAAGGTAATAGCACCCTCGAGGGGGGCAGGGACATAAAACTTTAAGTAGAAATCAAAACAGGAGAGGGAGAGGAGAATAAAGGAACATTGTCACCCAGCAAAAACAGAGCCTGAGGCAACGATTGCACACACACACATACACGAACACGCACACACACACTGTCATCATTCTTGCACCGCACTAAAACCAGCAAATGGAAATGGAATAGGATCCCGGGAACGCGATCATGTTCCCCCGACTGAATTAACAGAGATAATATCCCCATTTGGACACCACTGGGGGACATTTGTCGACATCATTCATAAACAAATGATCATAACGTCTTCATCTGGCTGGGTGAAGGGGAGGGAGGTGGAGATCGACTGGGGCTTGCTTTTCTCATTAAAATAAACATCTCTTTTGTTTAGCTAACAAAACATTGGAAATTCATTGCTCGGTGCTCGAGAGTTCATAAGCTTTTCAACAGAAGAGGAGTATCCAGACGCTGTCTAATCTTTTCTTCTGAAGTAATTATTAAAGAGACAGAAAGAAGTCTTTGATGAGATTTTAGATTCCCACTGGCACTGGAATATCTCTGAAACAAAAGTATATTATAATCCATAAATACCACAAGAATTGTCCCACATGTGACCCTTCTAAAGCAAAAAGTAAGAGTAACTGACTTTAAGTCAATGGTCATATAGTCAGCTTCTAGATAAAATATTCTTATTTCCCATTCCCAACCAAAGAGCATAGGAAGGAAATATAAATGCTAGTGGGTTGTGAAGCTTTCCAAACATTTTTTCATTTTATGGATACTTCTTAATAATGATAATGCAAAGCATATAAGGGTGTATATATAATTGTAGAATATCCTACTTTTTAGTAGTTCCCTCCACAATATCCTTCTCCAAAATAAACTCAAATAGATAAACAGCAGTATGCCAATAACGTTATAAGAGTCCTGGGGAATTCATGGGAAAGTAATTATGGTTAAATACATCACAAGAAACGTCCAAAACTTAAAAAACATAAAAAACTATGCCATTTGCTACAGCACTGTTTGGTAGATCAGTTAGTTTTTGGATTACGTAAATTACATTTTTAGTTATTAACTTTCTTTCTGGATCTACATTAAACTTATTCGTCAAAGGCAGCTACTTCCAAGGTGCAAATAATTAGTACCTCAAGGGACAAAGACTACATAGCTAGAACTGAACTTTTTATTATATCATCTCTAATGCCTGCTATATTATTATTATTATCATTATTAATTGACTAATTGATTAAATTACTAATTGCTCAGCCTTAAGATTAATTAGTGTAGCATGACTAGTTGCTCAGTGAATTGGAGCCATAGGCAAACTTTAGTAAAATCTGGTTAATTGTATTAATTAAGCAAATTGTGCAGAGGCAGTGTTAATAATGCAATAACTTGGCCTTGATCTAATTTACAATATCTAATAAATCATACAACAAATCAATCACTTATGATATCCTTTGATGATCTGAGTTGAGCTCCCATATAAAAGGTAAAAGACATCAATACAAGGGATAATCCATTTGAATTCTAGTTTTCCTATGAAAAGAAACTTAAAAGTTAACATAACAGATGACAGGTTATGGGGAAGTTAACACTAGAGGTGCTAAATTGGTAAGTATAACTTTGAAAGTAATAATAATGATGGTAATGATAAAATATAATGATTTGAAAGAAAGCATTTCATGAGAATTGAATGTTTTTTGGAGGAGCTGATTAAATGTTGCTTATTGTGAGCTGGCACCCTGGAGGCAGAAATAATTAAATAGTTTATAGTTTATTTAAATAAACTCACAAAACAAAACTGCCAGCACATGCGCCCAAAAAAACAAAACTCAAACTCCCAGTCTCTCCCAAGATGTGTGGCAGAGGTTCTTTAAAATGGGTGTGGTCTGGCCCAGGGGATAATTGACTACTTGGCCATTCTCATGCTGGCCAATCAGTCAATTAAGCCTCCCAGACCGGCACACCTGAATAGTCTGTCATTGTGGCAAGGGGAGGACCTCAGCCTACAACACTATATTATTATTTTTTAGATCTTTTTCAAATCACAATAAAAGCAGCAACTGGGAAGTACGCAATAACTCGAGAGGACCGGCCCAGTCCTGTCAAATCTCAGAGTATAACTTCATTAATGTGTTCCTTGTGAAAGGGGGCATACAGTAAGTGTAAGCATTTACACTTAAAAGGTCTCTGATCCAGAATGGACTGATCGTTTGTTGTACAGGTGACTTCAGAACCAGATTACTCAACTGCACATTTGCGAACATTTCATTCTCTGCCGGCTCATAATTACACATGGCAGATCATTTATAGCCCCTTTTTTTTACCTTTAACAGCTCTCTGTTCTGACTCAAATAGACCAATAAAATATTGCCACAGCTGTAACGGCAGTGTTATTAAAAAAGCAGACGCTATTAAAGAACTATCAGCTTAGTCCTTAGTAGGGAAACGGACATAAAAAATGATAGAGCACAGGCATGCTATTGAAATGATGTTTTATTTACTGCATTAATTACATGGGTGGCCCATTTAATTGCCTCGTTCTACCCTCTGCAGTTAATCTTTGTAATAATAAGGCTGCTGCTCGTAGTCTTACTCAAACACAATCTTTCTATAAAACTGTATTACTCAGGAGGAGGAGGAGGACGACGAGAAGGAGAAGAAGAAGAAGAAGAAGAAGAAGTAGACCAGGTTAGGCTTCTATGAGAATGTCACTCACCGAACAAAAGCCACAGTGTGTTTTTCACTTATAGGAGCTGTGGGTCCTGACCTTGCAATTGAAACTATTAAGTTCCACCTTCACAGCATTAGCTTAAGATGAATTCAAGTACTATGGCTGCACTGTAAATGTCTGAGGTTCCCTTTGGTCCATACAGATGGTTTGGCAAAATGACAAAATAAACTGGGCCTAGAACCAAACTCCAACCTCTATTTCATGGTGGCTTAGCACTCTTTTTTTCGTGAGATTACAGATGCATTGCCTGCGGGGCTCGCTGTTGAATGCGTGTGCTTCCCTGCAGGAATTTCAAAGTCAAAAAGTAAGAATTCTATCTCGGGGAGGCAGAAGTCACTTTTGACCTGTATTTTTACTTTAAAATATATTACTGTCCAAAAACAGGCCCAATCAGCCACATGCAAAATCATACAAAGCACCTCCCCAACTGAGTTGATTTGGAAGATATTCTTTAGCGGTGAAGGATGAACTACACTACAAAAATGAACATGAGAAATACATAAAATTATAGCATTTGTATTATTATAAAAACACTATTTTCCTAAGCAATCAAGACCAACATTATAAAAGTCTGAATTTAGCACAGATTAAAAAATAGATATTTGTCTAGAATACCGTTGTGTGACATTTCACTGGAATTAAAGTTTGACTGTGATGCCTGAATACAACAAAACTGAAATTCTGCTCCCCAAAAAGGCAAAGGTATAAGAATAACCTGGTGTAGATGTCTCCTACCACTTCAGTAATTGGGATCTGAGCCCAGGATTTCCTGCATCCCTCTCCAACACATACTTACTCCATGTACCAGCATATGAAAAATGGAGTGACTTGTACTGGTCTACTTAGTGCAAGCAACATAATGTAGAGGTTAAGCCGATTTACACAAACACTGAGGGGGAGAAAATAAAAACTTACAGCACTACATGAAAGATCAGGTTTAAGAAACTAAACTCAAACTCATTCACTGTTTGTTGACATACCCAATTACTGCCTTTTAAGCTGAACTATGAAATTTGGAGAATCTACCCCGTCATGTGTATATTTGTCAGGATAGCTATGTGAAAAATGTATAAAGTTGGCACTGAATCTAAAACATCAATTAGGATGTATTATACGAAGCATGGGCTGGATTAATACAGAAAAAATGTGAATATTCATCAGTTTGTTTAATATCACGTTTTCTTCGTCACTGCTGGTCTACGGTATTTGTTTTGCACGCCGGGAAGAGTGAAAACACTGATTGACTTACCGTGGGGATCCCCCAGGGCTTAGGGGGTGGGAAAGCAGTGGAAAGGGGGAGGGGAGGTATTGAAGGAACTATGAAAGCCGATGTCAATTTTCTGCATCAAATGTTTTGATAATTAAACGAAGCTGGTGGAGAGAGTAACGGCAGCGTGAATGCAGAGTTCAGGAAGCTGAGGACCCAATAAATAGAAAAACGAGAGAGAGAGAGAGAGAGAGAGAGAGAGAGAGGGGGGGGGCAGAGAAAGTGCCAGAGGGGGCAGCATCAGATTAATAACACACTGGTAATAGATTTACCCAAGAAAGTCGCTCAGGAGACACGGGCTTTACAACAAGTTGCTTAACATAAAAACAATGGCAGAGCATGGCGCTGGGACTGAGACAGCCTCCTTCTTTACAAATACATTCCCAACAAGGGTGTCAGAGTTCACTAAGCTGGGGGGCTGCATCTTAAACTTCAGATGTCTCCCCTTTTGTACCAACCACTTAAAACAATACTGAAGAATTGATGTTGTGTTTTTTTTTGGGTGCTTATAAAGTGTAAACATGTACAAAATGTTGACACCCTAGAGACCGATAAAGGTTTGAATATGAAAGAAAACAATGTTGCACAGAAGTAATTAAATACAGAAATGAGAACTGCAGATCAATCAAGGCAAAGTAATGGTAAATAAAATCTGAGAAGTACTGCGTTTCATTGAGTAATACAGTGAGGAGACAACGTAAGACAGATGAGCATGTTGCTTGGGATGACCTTTCAGTAGCTTTCTGAATGTACAAACGGGAGCCTTGTGTGTAGGGGAAAGGAAAATAAAAATCAATCACTGCCCTACAATTGGTCATAGTTTGTGATTCACCTCTAAAAGAACTGGACTGCAAGGGCAAAAAGCTGCCCAGAACCCACCGTAGCCAGCCCTTCCCTGTCACAGTTCAGCTACCCGTGTGAATCATTACTCAAGCTGTAATGTGTTAAGCCCACTCTTTGCATGCAAGTATTTTAAGTACAGGAAAAACTACTCATGCCTTGGGCTACCATTGAATACTATCAGAGTCCAGTGTCTAGCAACGCCCAATGATGTAACTAGTAAAAACCTAGAGAGAGCGAGAGATTGTAACCTTCACCTAAGAGGTCACAGTTCTTAACCTTGGTATTTAAAATCCAATAACACTTTATGAATGTTTTAGTTAGGTGTCATTAATGTGACCAAGCATCTGTTTCAAGAATCCTTGTAAGAAAGCTCTGAAGATGATAACTTGTACTATTACAGACATTTTCAGAGGACTATATATATATGATATAGTCCTGTCATAAAAAAAAACATCTATTCAGGAATAAATAAACAAAATAGTTTCAACTGAGTAGAGGACACACAGATTATTCATTAAAGGACACAGCAATCACTCCTAAAGAAACAAGTGGAACCGTGTGGTATGCGTTGCAGCTCAAGCAGAAAATGATATGCCGATTTGCTGGAGAAGTTGACTCAGGTATGAAGCCCTGCAAAATATTCCAACCATAAATTAAGTACTTCTCACTTTGAATATTCAGCTCCAGAGCCCTGTGTGCATTCTTGGTTTTCATGGTCTATGGATGGCTAACACCAAAGCTAAAACACAGATTTGCAATGCAAGTGGATATTTCGGATGAGCTGTCAACGCTTGAGCCGACTCGGTTTCCAGCAGGAACTGCCATAGACCGCATCGGCACATTTGGAGACAAATATCCACAGAGGATGTGTGTTGCGGGTCTGTCCCTGGGTTCTGGGTTGGAGCCGAGGATGGCGCAAAGCAGAGAAAACAACCCATCTCTATTTGACCCGTCTCTCCATTTTGAAATGAAGAATAACATTTAGGCATAATGTGCGTACTGTTCTGGGTTGAGCCGCTCCATCTTGAACGAAGACAGGAGCAACCCACAGGGAAGGGCCCGTTACACAGAATACAAAGATGATAAGAGTATTTACAATTATGACTCCAAATAAGTATGTTTTCCTACCAAGTGTAGGAGAGAAAAGATTCGTCTTTTAGCGGCTGACCTTTTAAGTATGACCTATGGATGCAGGAGCACACAATTGTGGCTCTGAGCGGCTGTTCGGTGTCACTCCTATTATGACCCGATAAAAACTCTGTTACTCTTCAGCAAATAACCATCAATCATGGGGGCCTCTCTAATCAGCATGTTTGTCACTGTAACTAAACAGTGGCGTGAGCGACGCCGGCACGCTATTGGCTGTGACAGGCAGAAATAAATCTGCCTCTAGCCAATCGGCGGTGGGCAGCCGAGCGTGACAGGCAAGGTGACAGCCGTTTGAGGTCTCAACAAGCGAAAGATTAGGAAACCAGCCCCAACTCGGAGGCAAAGGAAGCTTTGAACATTTGTCGTTTTTATTTTGGTATCGGTGTCTTTCAGGCTGCATCACTGTGAACCCGAGACACCGCCTGACTTTACAAAGACAGGTCCATTAATTTTGTTAAAGGCACTTCAGCCGCGCTCTACACAAGAAAAGATACACGTCCTGTTCCCTTACCTTGAAAATCATCGGGCCAAACACGCGCCAACTGCCAAAGGGCTCCAGGTGTGGCCATCGACTTTAAGAAAAGAACACAGTCCAGAAGCAGGCGGAATCATAATATTTATAAAATAAAGCATTTTCATTATTAGTAGTATTGTTATTATGAGTATATCTTTTCATCATCATATTTACAAAATGCATAATGATTTCAGCATCCCACCTGCGTATGATTTCGAGCTTCACGTTGATTAAAATATATCACTGATTTAACTACATATCCCCTACAAATCATAACATGCAAAGAAATGTAGACTTTAAACAACTGCATAGGAGTGTGAAAAAAACACACACAACAAACATAAGGAGTCCAATTCATCGCTCAGTGTAAGAGGTTTTATTTATTTTTTCTGTGTTCGTTACGTATGTGGATTTATTTTGTTGTTGTTTTGCCTTAACCCTGCCGGTGTCTCTTGAGAAAGAAGCACAGTAGCTAATAGTTGGAACCAGTGACCACTTGGCTGGGTTTTCAAACAGGGGTCACCAGCTGCAAGCCTTCGAGTCAAGGGTATTATTGCTGTACATTATTTACCACCGAATGCACTGTATGTTTCCTAGTTTGCACAGTAAAATCCCCGTGTATTTCAGGAAATCGCACCTGGCACTGTTATTTTGAGTTTTTGAAGGCCTACATCATAACAACAGACCTCCACCACTCTCCCCCAACAACCCTCCTCTCGGGTTTGGCCGAGTCTTACGCTGGTTCCTGGATCAATCCCAATCACTTCCTTCCAACAGCCCTTTACAGCTGAAAACAGTAATATACATCACCCATATCACAGTCTGTCAAAGCCTCGTAACTTCTACCTCTCCGTCTTACTCGAGACTCGGAGGGAAATGTCAGAACACGAAATGCTGCATAAAATACATGTGTGTGTGGTATATATTATGCTATATTTTGGATTAAACTACTATAATGCATAGGTCTAATTCAGTGGGAGCCAAAGTCAATAGCCACCCATCCATTTTATCACTGGCACAATAGTGAAATGGGTTAGCATGGTGAACTCAAAGGCGCAGCATTAAGCTCTTAAGGCCATAAAGTATCCAATCCTTGCCTGCTCTTAAGAATATAAACAGTACTCCTAAAAGAAGCTGTTAATTTACCTATGTATGTTTCAGTGTGTGTGTGTGTGTGTGTGTGTGTGTGTGTGTGTGTGTGTGTGTGTGTGTGTGTGTAAGATTGTTCCCCCTCCCCCATCTAAATCCAGAATGTAATATAAGGCTCACAATTTTCAATATCTTTACATTAGGAGTTGCAATGGAATCTATTTCTTATGAAAAATAAATCGGTGTGATATACTGCTGACAATCTGAATAGGCTTCTTTGTCAAGTATTTTTAGCTCACGGGTTGGCTTGCCAAAACATTTTAATCAAATTAATCTATTAATGTCCTAATAAATACATTTCCTTCTCGCTCCCATTTCAATATTCAGCACAGAAACACGGTGTCAGATTCTGATGCTGATTTAGATGCATATAAAAGCCGAACAGGTTTGATGGAGTTCGGTGTAATAACTCATTATGCACAATATAGGTCTAAAAATTTAACTAAAACTATTAGAAAAACAAAAGAGACTGCAAAGCAATTTATTTTTTTAATTATTCACATGAGATCAGTGATTTGTTTAATTAGAATAAACAAGTTCACACACATTCAAATTTGTGTGTGCAGAAAATGCCACTGCTCTGAGCTTACATTCCTCGATGATCTCCCACCGATTTAACCCACAATTCACGGAGTATGGCTGCCATGGATGTGTGGTCCGAAAGAAAGAGCCGCAGCCATGTTTTTTTTGTCGGTTAAAATCTCCCACACTCTGCACCCTGTTTCAGACTTTCATTCTGCCTTATCAAGTCCTATAGGGGATCAGACCCAGCAGTGGACTTCAAAGGTGCCAGGCTCACATCGGTACTGAGGAATTAGTGGGGTGTTTTGAGCTGCCATTATGAGTAACCTGCCTGGACCGATTCCCATGAGCCCGTCAGCCTGTAGAATCGGTCCTGTACTTTGAATACAGCATTTAAGAATGGAGTGTGGGACAGAAACACAGTCATGTTCGTTTTAATCAAAATCAGTAGGGAGGGAAGGAGGGGGGTTGTGGTTGTGGATTTGGGAGGTTACCTTCTGGTTAAGAATATGTAGCCGTACCCTCATCCTCAACCCCTTGTATTGGCAGATAATGGTTTAATAAGAAGTCTGCTTTTTATTTTAAACACTGGTAGTAACCCCAGATCACATTTCTCACTCTGTGGGATTGAAGAGAAAAAAAGAAATACATACGCTCATTTCTGCAATGTAAAACGACACTATATCAAATCAAGCATTTCCATATGTTGGCTGCTGCTTGGGTGTGCAACGGACGGCGCGGCCGAGTGATGGGAAGGGAGGACAGATGCAGTGGGCTATGGGGCCACCTACTGGGGGAAGAGGAGATTGGTCCCGTCTCCAGCCATGGCTTTCCCTTGACCCAGAGCTGATTAGATTGCCAAGGCAGAGTGCACTCAGAGGCGTGCAGTGCAGACTGAAACCATTTCCCTCTGCGAGTCAACAGGCGCGTGAACTTTAACCAAGGGGCAAGACGATTACATTTCGGAGGAGCTAAGTGAGAATGGGGGAAGAGGAGAGCATTTTTTGGTAGTTGAAAACAATTAAAAATCAGTATGGATTAGTGCAGAAAGAGTATCAATGTGGCCACAGAAATGCAACTTCAACAGAGAAAAATACTCGTTTACGCACTACTGAGTCTGTATTTAAGCACAAATAAAGCAAATGGCATTTCGTTGCCCCGTCCTCTGATCACAGCTCACTCGCTTTCCCGTACAGCCTTCCCTCCCCCTGCTAGGACAATTAAAACTGCCCTTTACCTCGCACACCCACCACTTCCTCCATCTGCAGACAACCACTGGCCACACAACCTCAGTTCACACAAATCTGCATAAACCTGCATCATTGTCTGCTTAGACCCGGGCATCCATCAAAAATATGATGATATGGCTGTTGCAGAGGATTTACAAACTTAGTCTCTTTTGACAGATGACAAAAGCAGCCAAAGATGGAGGTTTAGTCTGCTACTAAGCTGGAAATCCTCACAACTTGCAAGCCACGCTTTAACAAACGCAGAGTAGCAACACCGAGCAAGACCTGTTGACAAGGTCATCAGAGAATAAAGGCAGCCGGTCTAAACAGGCTTTTATGTAGTGGGGTTTGACTTTCAAATTTCTATTATGAAGCCCAACATCTTGTCTAGAAAAAGAAAATAAGAAAACTATCTACTGCATGCGCTGGCATTTATAAAGTCAGGAAGTCCAAGAGACGCCTCTGCTCGCCCTGCTAGTGAAATCCAACACCGGTGACAAAGCCAATACATGTCATATTCCTTCGCTATACATATAATGTTGAAAAGTTTATTTTGAATGCAGGAATTGCGACTTAAACCTGTTCTTTATAATCATAGTGATCTGTTTCAAACTAAAGGGGATATTCTTAGTTCACAACAAGGAAGTGTTTTTGTTTTAATGAACCTCAAGTGCTCTAAATCTAAATCAATAAATAAACATTGTACATAATAGATCATTGCAGGGTGAATAAGTCTTGTCTTGCTAAGTATCGCAAAGAAATGTAATTATTTACCTTCATAAAACAGTGAGCCAACTTATTTGTTCATCGCAATGATGAGCTTTGTGTGCTCAGTAACTGTTTAACAGGGAAGCTGGCATTTTAGAACATACATCATATACAATGGAATCTCTTTATAGGTAGAATCTGTTTTTTTGGTGTTTTTGTTTTTAAAGGCCCATAATCCAAACTTAAGTCAAATATTCTATTTCTGAGCCTAAGGGTGCTTGGACTCATTCCAGGTCGAGTTCTCTGCCTGAATAACCTCAGCTATTGAGAGGGCTCCACAAATCCAAGTTCTCTCCGCTTTGGGGGAAATTTTTTGTCTCTGGAGAAGCTTTACTAAGGAACCACGAGAATTACCTTCATTGTAAAAACTGGAGAATTTCCCAGTGCAATGTTGAATTATATTGTAGGAAACATATTTAAACTGGTACGACTGAAAGGTTTAAATTGTCTATAAAATCTGATTCCTTCTCTAGCAAGAACAAACAAAAATTGCCTTTGTCTGCCAATGAATCGCTGGTATTCTCTTTATCTGCCAAAAATATTTACTCAGCTCCCATAGTGTGCAAAGACTTAATAAATTAATTTTATGTTCAGAAAGTGCACGTATTAATCATCCTTTTAAGTAAATAAGTATCTCCCCACATTACACTTTATTTTAATCATTTACCCATACTTGTTAAACATATTTATACTCTATTTTTTCATAAACCAAATCCAGTCTTCTATCTTCTACCAAATTCAATCTGTGTTATTCACCCTAATTTTAATATCGACTCCATTATAGCGGATGTAATCATTATCAATGTTTCCAGACAGAGGTAAACGGCCAGACCAGACAGACCTACAGTGCTAGACCTTCACCAAAGGGGATGCGGCGCGGTAAAGTTTCTGCTGCACAGCTGACATCAACTTGGTCAGGCTTTGACAAAACATTTTTCAGTGTTTGTTCTGTTTAAAAAACCCTGCGGTATTAGGGTGCACTAATCTTTAAAAGGTTAATTTATTCATAGAGATTTTGACAGAGATGTATGGCCTAGCCAACGTCTCAGGCACCTCTTCCCAGAGGGAGCCTGCTGGTGTGAAGAACAGAGTTCTGGAAGAGAGAGAGAGAGAGAGGGAGAGGGGGAGGGAGAGAAAGAGGGGGAGAGGGAGTCGGGAGCCTATAAACACAAACACATAATTACCTCACTGGGGCTGCCAGAGAATATGGCCTCTAATCTGGTACAGTTACAGTCTCGAACAACAGCTCTCATTTGGGCTCCGCCGGGGTAAAAAAATATGTATGAACATATTGAAAATGACATTCCATATTGACAAATGAAGCATGTTCATATATATTCTGACAAAAAACAGTTGTCGGAATGTGTCAGGATATCAAGCCCTCAATACCTTGATTTCAGTCCATTACTTTAGGTTGAAAATGTCATTCCTGTGGATTACAAAGTATGCAAGGGCTAACATGTTTTTGTATAGGAAATTGATGTTACTGCATGAACTCTTAAAATGTTAGCGTTTAGAAATAACCATGTAGGTTTATATAGAAAGCATCCAAATGCATTCAAATATACTTCCAAGATATATATATATATATATTTTTTTTTTTTAATAACACAAAACAAAGATGTATTGAATACTACTTTAAACTGTAATTGTATTTTAATACATATTATGCAGATTTCCTCCATAAACTGCGGGTCACATTAATGATTTCAGGTTACAAATATTCAAATAGAGGCTTCAAAAATAAATACTATATTTACTGTAGATATTTATACTTTAATCAGACAAATTTCTGTTTGAGCTCACAGATTATTTTAATTTTTTATAGATTGCTGTGAAAATTTAAATATAAATCTAAGATTTCATATTACGGTGCCTATAGATTAGGAATCAACACTACAAAAGGGAATTTGAAGCTTTGTAACAGCTCCTTTGACATACAAAATTACATTTTACTTTTATACAGTTATTTCAGTTGAAATGACATTAAAAGTTCAGATGCACCCGGGGTGAAACAGGAGACGTTTGGCACAACAGTTAAACGTCATCCAATGAAATTATTATGAAGAAAGTTGGGAGAGATCTCATCAGATATTGTAAAAATTTAATTCATCAAACGGATACACAGGATTGCTAGACAATTTTTCTCCTGTGAGATTAAATGTGGATATAAAGTCTTGTTTCACTTGGCATGAACATCTTTTGGAGCGGATTTTCTTTTTAATGAATTATCTTGCAGTGTCAACTAGCCTTGAATTTGATTGTGCTTCTTAAATTAATGAACACATGAAGAAAAAATCATTTTAAGTCTGAGACTATTACCCATTAATTATTACATCCATGTGGACACTTCTGGCAAAAACCCATTCTAAACTAAACAACGTCACAACACATTTGTGCCTCCTTGTTAACGTGAACTGTACATATTATGTGAGTTAAGGTGCACATAGGTACATAAATCATACAGCTAAGCTAAATGATGCTTAAAGAAAAACATTAAGATTTCTTACCATTTTATAAAGAAGAAGAAAAAAATGGGAGATTGGGAAAATAAATACTGCACTAAAAACTATCTGAGCTTTATATTTCTGGCCAACGAAAACCAAAACACAAGAGGGGTCCTAGCAGCGCAGTGTACAAAGGTGCCCACAAGATTGGTTTGGGCAGAATGAAGTGATTCTTTGTGGGGCTCTGTTTACAACATCCATAGGAGGCCTCCACTTGTATCAATCATTCTTGTCAGACACTATAACTGGATCTGTGAGCGTAAGAGACCAGCCAGGCCAGACATGATTTAATTCCTCGCATTTTTAATAGGCACATGTCACTGATTAATCTCGGGGGGGGAAGATAAATAAATATCATAGCAGCAACACTAGTGTTTCATACAAGACCTGTCTCTTCTAGTGTAAGTCTGACTCCGGCCGCCTGTTATTTTCGGTTAAGTGTTGTTATGTAAACCAATTTCAACTTTTTTGGGGGACAAACCATGCACTGACATCTGCACCCCTGTTCGGTAATTAGCTGTAAAGCACATTATAATAACCTGTTAGTTTATTTTTGGGATCTGTGAATGCTACAAAAATGTTTTTCTCTCTCAACCAGTGTTTCAGGCGTGTTACGTAGTGTCATATTTACAGTCATCAGAGAAGTGTGATAGGAGCTGCCTTTTGAAGCATCTGTTGGAAAGTGTAGCCAGGTTTAGAGCCAGACTGCACTGCCCTGCCTGGCTTTCTGCCATGCCTTTCACATGAATCAGACTGTAGTCATATCTTCAGCACAAAGACTGCGCAGTATCCATTTCTCTCTTTTTTCCCTTTTTTCTACTGGTAGATCATTTGAACTCTTCCATCTACATCAAACTCATAATTATAGCACATTTATCTCATTAAATGCACCGTTTGGACCAAGAAGTCATGATAGGAACTTGATCTCGGAAAGTAGAGCCATGAACTGTTCCACTTTGCGAAGTTCACAGTTATCACATAGTCCTATCTATGTCCACTAACAAGAATAATTGATAGCAGGTTCTTCTTTTTTAGGATTAACTGCTGTGGCCGATGGATTCGAGCACCAGCTGACGCTCAGTCTGCGTCCATTTAATGCATAAAGAATCAGAAAGGTTAAAAGCTGGTAGCCGATGTCATGAACAGGAATGGAGCGACACAGTGGAGCTGTCAGATTCGTAGTCGTTTCAGACAAAATGGACAAAGAAAGCTAAAAACGTAAATGTGCCGTCGCCAATTATACGGAAAGCGGACAGACCGAGTCCCCCTGACACGAGCGAGTATCCATATACGACCAGCCTGCCGAAACAAACAGCATCTCCCAGACTGAATATACAGTACATGACATTCTTGGCCTTACACACAATTTCTCCCATTCACATGCCATCAGTTTGATTTACGCCGCGATGGCAAGCAAACGCAGCCCGTTGCCTTCCATTAACACCACTTAAACATGACCCCAGTCAGTGGGCCCAGGGCAGAGTGATGGGAGCTCGGTTCACCCCTCTTCTTGTTCCAATCTTTCACCAAGTCCCTCTTTGCTTGCCTTGGGTGCATCTAATTGAAAGTGATCTGCAGGCTGGGGGAGTTCCGCTCCTCTCCTAATCCTCTGCTGGGGAAGCTCACATGGTCCCAATTATCCCGCACACTGGTCCTTCTTACTCACTCTCTCCCTCTGCTTCTGCCAGAGCTGGCTTTTCTGAGGAGTTTATGTTATTAACTGCGCGCTGCCGAGTTCCTGTCTGTCACGGGGGCCTGGAGATGTTATCGTTGCCGCCGCCGTATACGGTTACCTTGAAAATATTCCATAAATTAGATTGGGATTGGCGATTCAGAATATGGATGTAGAGCCGAGGTGGGGGGGGGTACTGTGTAAGCAATAACACAAGAAGATCTGCTGGTGTTTATATTGGACAGAGCGCTGCTGGAGGTATGTCACTGGCAAGCAAAAGGTGAAACTTAAAGAGGTAAAGTGCTTAGGGTTCCCAGATCTTTTCAAGGCCAGAAAGAAGAGACAAAATAGATTTTATTTTCATAGAAATAGTTATGATACTGCCTAGAATGTCTGGAAACCAATGGCATAGCTTGGAGACCAGATTTGCAACTCACTGACAGGCACAACCCCTGCATGTTCAAGAGGATATTCAGACGAGCCACTTCTGGTTTTGCAGACAGAATTCGAGGAATCCCAAAGTTGATTTATAGAGGCTTGGATATGCCTATTTCATTCAAATATATGGCAACATCTTGAGTACAAAAAAAACACCACTAACATTACTGAAGAAAGCTGATGAAATTAGGTCCTTGGAGAAGGTTGATGACACCAATATAACCGGAACAATGCCAACGACTAACAAGGGTTCTGATCGCAGGGCTACAAACAGCATGTCATGGTCTGTGCCAGCTGGATATCCCTAGATCTTTATTTTATAGCAACCTAAATCTTGTGTGCTGGTGGAGTAACTACAACAAACCCCTCAAACACCTCATTTTCAAATATAATGCACTGCACAAAGTTGCAATCAAATTCTGATATTGATACCTCAAATCAAGCTAGAATCCAAAACAAACACAAGACAGGGAATTTGGTGTGCTGAAGCGTAGCGGCTGCAACTAATAAGCCAATGAAACATATTGTTACCTTGTGCAAGGTGAGTGTCAAAATGTTTTGTTTTGTTGTTTGCTAGGGAGTACATTTTCTTCTCTATAATAGCACTTTAAAGAGTTTCTGATATAAAAATGCGCTGTCAACAAGCTTCAAGACATAATCAAGTAATTACTGGGGTAGCCGACGCTATAACTGCAGGGCAAACTTCAACCGAGCCATAAGTGAGAGGTTTATTCTTTTTTATAGATATATTTAATGTATTACATAAATCTGATTTGTTTAGAATTCCTTTAAGACTTAATGCCTCTATATGCATTAAGGGTTTGTATTTTCTCCCCGTCTTCAAGATAAATTGATTGAGCTTTGTGTACACAGTCTTTCCATGTTTGTGGCTTTATTTATTTTATTTAATCACCGTGGAATGCCACAATCATGTGAATAGCTGCACTGACGATGTAATTATAAATAAATCACCTAATCATCCTCTCTTCCAGATAACTAGAAGCCAAGTGAATGCAGAAAATACACTTTTTAAAACCATTGGATTTTAATTGGGTTTAATCATTGGATTTAGCATATCCCGTATTTCATATCAGCTAGAGAATCATCTTTCTTGCACAGTTTTTCCACAGAGTGTTCTTGAACCCTTTTCAGCCAACAGACACTGGGATTTCTCGAATGCTGCAGGGAAAAAAGTGGCTCTGCTTTCCAAATAATTGTCTTTTATGTTAACTCCAGTGGTCATCTCACCTGGAGGACTCCTGGCTGTACACCACAGTACTTAATAAATTAAACATACACAGAAAACATTATAACAATGCAAGAAGAAGGGGAAAACTGGAGAAAAAAAAACACAAAATGTAATTTATGACCTAGCAGGAGGTGAAATTAAATTACTCCTTGTCTGCAACACCAAACGGTGGTGTGTACGTGTGTTTTTCTTAATTCCTTAAACACGAGATTACTCCAAATGAGATGCAGAGATGTATTCAAAATTAGCCTATTATGAATGGAATTTAAACCACATCTGGAACCATTTCCCCTCCTTTAAAGCACTGCAAAGTTCTTGGTTGATCTTTAAAATTGAAATTTTAAATACATTTTGCTGCGTAGAGTTCCTGGATATTGGCAGGTGGTGGATGAGGCAATAAAAATAAAATATCCTTCTATAATATCTAGAATCTCAATGCTGCTGCTCCCATTTTAATAGCTTGTTTCTAATTGCGTTGATGCTTTCCTCTCCCTTTTCTAACAAGCACCAGTTGCTCCCAGCCATACTTCTGAAAATGTAATCATATATTTCCTAAATTCAATAAGAGACAAAAAACATTAAATATTACAGATTGTGTCTCCCGTTTTAGAATATCTTCTCAGTATTTACACAGAACTTTTGAATCTAAGCTTCACCTGCCCCCAATCTTTGTATTATACATGTCACAAGAACACCTATCATTTCATTTATTTTTTAATTGAATGAATACATATGCACGCCAACATACAAAAGCACTATTGTCTCTGCACTGCCTCTATTTCGTCTTCTTGGGTTAATCAAATTTAACGTTTCGAGAGCTTCTTTTTGCTTTAAAATGCTGTAGGTTTTGTACAGTCAAAGGCGTTTTGGCAACATGTATACGAAGTCATGACTGGTTCTTAGAGAATCAGACAGAAATGGTTGTGACTGCGTAAAAGCTCAATTTCTATACCTTTTACAATCAAAGATGGAAGCCCTTAAACAGTCTGTGCACACTACCTCCTCCAATCAATTGCCACTCAAATGCTATTTTTGAAGGGAAAAAAGGTTAATAAACTGTAAGAACAAATTATAACCTGCTTTAAATGAAGTCAAACACTACTTTAAACATCATGTGTGAGGAATAGTTATGTAGACTGAGTCTTTTTCTCAGTCTGTTGTGGGGGTCCTCCACTACTGGCTTTAGCATTAGCGTCAGTCCCCCTTGTTGGTATTAGTGCTGGCTTGGAGAGATTAAAATATTATTTGCCTTCTGTGTGCTGTTAGCCAGTCTGGCAGTGGTATGCACTTAGCGCCCAATTCAATTACCTTTTCAACAAGTGGGAAATATTACATTTTAGCCTGTTTTCTCTACAGCTGCTCTAGAATGCTTTATGCTACACAATGAGCCCACAATTTAAACTTTGACGGATTACATTAATAAATATGTGTAATTGTGTTAATATTGGAAAAGAAAGGAAAGTTGCATATATGCACTCATAGCATTTGTAAAACATAGCATAGTATTTCAATAACCTATGAATATATTATGATTTTATGGTTAACTTAACTGGTTGCAAGGTGAATTGAACATGGCCTGGCTGAATTGAACAAGTGCTTAAAAAACAAATTAAACAATTAAAAAAAAAAATCGGCATATAATCAAAAATGAAGTATAACAAACCGAACGTGGCTACAGAAACAGTCAGGTATGCGTGTTTAAGTAGCTGCCTTGGTTGCTGAAAGGCCATAAAGCCCTGAGGAGCACTAACAGCAGCAGGTCCTGGGGACAACCCAGGGGAACCTGCAGGCTTGTAGCCCTTATATACGTTCATACACCCCTATTTTTCCACTAGTAGCTATCAGTTAATCTGGCTTCAATTTTAAAATTTTGCCACAGACCACTTAAACCAAAAAAAAAAAAAAAATCTCAATGCACCGGCCTGTGCTGTGAGAGCAGGGATCGCAAACTGTAAAAACAAATCTCCTTTGCCTCAACATTATTTTTCTTTCTGAAGTCAAAACCAAATGGGGCACACAAACCCACACATACGTTCACATCCCCCCTTTCCCTGCCATCTCTCTCTCTCTCTCTAACATAGTTACACACAGGCAGCCATGCATACACTGCTAGCACACACATGGCTAAGAAGTGTAATTGATTAAAAATAGCACTGCAGTCATTTTTACTGCAGGCATCTGTGGGTGGAGGTGCCCCTCCGAACTCTCGCTGTGAACAGATGTACTACTGAGGGATTGTTACGCTGAAACAGAGGGGGGAAAGAAAAGGAAATTAAAAACTGTTTAGCCCCCTGCACAAGCGAAAGCAGGCTATTTGCTGGGTAACACAAACACTATAGGGCTACAAGGTCACAGGTTCATACCCTGCTCAAGGCAAAATAGCTAAACTTTGTTACCTACTTGACTGTGACTCTGTGCATGGCTAACAGGCATGCTGTCGTTTTAATTAGCCTGCCTCCCGCAGAGATGTAGTTTAATTGTGAGGCTTAAGAGTGAGCCAGTGTAGCAAATGCTAAGGGTTATGTTGCGTATCTAAGCACTGTTGACTGAAGAAAATTACCTCATAGTATTGTTCACTTCGCCTGCTCGTGCATGCATGAGGAGCAGAGGAGAGATGCAATCAAAAATCAGAAAGGGACTAAGCCCCGAAGATCAAGCCCAAATTGTGAAGGTTTCTTTTACCGGATATGTTGCAATTGCAATCAATACTATATTACATGTATTGAATACGGGAAATTGTATGTGTGTTGCAGTCCGGAGGAAAAAGGCGAGATTTAACGAGGGTTAAATGTGGAGTTAAGGTTTAATTCTTAAGTCTACAGACACATTTTAATGCTGTGGGCTATACAGGTGCACTCGCTTTTTCATCAGCTGAGTGTCTCTGCAACCTATAAATTCTGCATTCCTCACACATCAGGAACAGCTAAACACCAAGGAAAAGGCTTCAGTTCTTATCAATAAGGAAATTTGAAAAAGGTGCAGATATGCTGTTAAAGACATAATACCCACACTCTCCAGCTCCCTATTTTAAATATAAAATCTGTCAGTGATTATCCCTCAGACACAATGCACTGCAAGTGGTTCTAGACTTCACATGAAGGTGCAACAGAAACATAATTTTAAAACAAACTTAAAACTTCACCTTGCACATTCTGTTAATAACACTGTATGAAATAAACGTCAATTATCGTTTTGTATTCAGCAATATATGCCAGGTACCCTTTTAACTTATTCTGCATCATATGAAAAAACGTGAATTAATTCTTAGAATATCGCTCTAATATGAAACTCTCTATCTGTTCTGCTCTGTGATTATAATACACAGGTCAAAAGGCTTTCATGCAGCATGGATGCAGTAGGTCTGTTCTTCATTTCTCCTTCTCTTTCCCCCACCCCAAGTGCATGCGAAACAGACGGCAGCGAACAACAAGACGGGGCTGCAGTCTCCAGCTTCTGTTCCCAGAAAGAGAAACAGCTCAGCTATGAAATGTAAAGTAAGTTCTTCACTCTTGAACATGTGGTTTGTGTTACAGCATGTTTTACTGCTGAACAATGTTTCTGCCTTGCAGCTCAGCACACCACATAAAGAGCACTTTGTCCCCAATGCCCACACACAGGAATCCAGCCAGAGCACACGCTGTAGCCAGTACTGTATGACATCATCACCACACCAACTGGCACACAACATCCCGATACAGTCGTTTTCTTTACCCTTTTATTCCATAAGCTATCTGTTTTGGAGAGGGGGTGGATTTAATGATAACTGTCTGAACATCTGCACATAGACAGTATTGTGGATCTATGGCCGAGCAAAAGCAGAAATAAAGAAAGATCACAAAAGTAAAGTGTATATAAAAAAAAAAACGCATCCAGACCTTTTTTATCCAGTCAACGATAACGATTAGCTTTTTATTACCTAAAACAGGCTCATTATTTTAACTATTTGATCAGTTTTAAGCCTCTGTAGTTGCCAAGACCTTTTTTCCCCCCCGTTAGGTTATAAATGTTTTTAAGTTAACAAGTCAGGGACAGTTCTGAGCTACGCATGTAATTTAGTTATTGAAAGTGGATAGAGCAACTTGGAAAAAAAATTGCAATATTAGTATTTAAAAGCAAAGCCTAGGTGCAGAGAGAAAGGACACACCATGCGGGGAAGAGCATTGGCATCGCGTCACCGGGACGGCATGCTGAAATGTGGTTCTCAGCACTTCTTCATAATTTAAGAGAAACACCTTTCAGATTTATTGACACAGCTGCATCTGGGCAGTTAGCAACTCACGCCATCTACAGATCCAAACTAAACTTCCTAGTGTCCTGTCTTCTTAACCAGCTATGAGTGTGTAGTATATTTGTGTGTGTTTGTATATAGACCCATACATACTAAGTTGCAGCTGAAATTATTCACACCCTTCATTTGGTGATCCATTTAGATTAAGATATAGTCCTCACATACAATACTTGGTTATCAAAGATATATTTTTGCACTTTGTTCAACACTTATTCACTCAAAAGAAAAAACTCTCCCAGATGAATGGGTTAAGACAGGAGGTGTATACATTGGACTGCCACTCCCAAGAAATCAATACAGAGGTTGTCAAAACGTTATCTAGTGCCAACAGTAAAACACTTAGGCAGATGTGGGGTTAGTTTACCGGTGCACAAACTGGAGATAATAAAAACACAAGTCCATTCCATTGTTCAAAATTCAAGATAGCAGATAGTCATTGAGAGGTTTGTCTTTCAAAATGACAATACATATGAACACACTGCCAGATTAAATTAAAATTAGAGAGAGTGAGAGGGAGTGAAATGTTGAGACAGGGAACAGAGGAAAAATATAAAAAATATACTTTCAATTGTCTGCCAAATCCCAAGTCATATGTATAGATAACTTGTTAGAAAATGCATCTGAAGTTTTCATTACGTAAAATGAATTAACTGGCATGAAAAACATCTCAATCAGAATATAACAATCTTAGATATGCATTTATCAAGAATTTGCTAATTACTAATTATCATATTTAACAATGTTGAAAACGAGCCGTTACACAGCCTCTTACAAGTCCAAGGGCTGGGGTTTGCATTTAAAGGTTTAATACATTTTTTTAATTGCACAGTAGATTACCAAAGTACTGCATTTCATAATCTTAAATCCCAGTAACACTGATAGTGTGGCCAATCACAGCGTTGATCTGATATTAATAACATCACAATGCATTCTGTTTAGTTCATTCACAAACTGGCCTCACAGACCCAGATTAGCACTAGCATTGGACTACACTAAATTACACTATGGGAGGAATAGAACTAGATGAAGTCAAGCATGAGAGAGACCTAGGAGTCTATGTGGACTCCTCACTTTCTCCATCCAAACAGTGTGGGGAAGCAATAAAAAAGGCAAACAGGATGTTGGGGTATATTGTCAAAAGTGTAGAATTGAGAACAAGGGCAGTGATGTTCAGACTGTACAATGCACTAGTTAGAGCTCATCTGGATACTGTGGACAGTTCTGGGCTCCACACTTCAAGAAAGATATCGCTGCTCTAGAGGCAGTTCAGAGGAGAGCAACCAGACTTATTCCAGGTCTGAAGGGAATGTCCTACTGAGAGACTGAGGACCTGAACCTTTTCACCCTGGAACAGAGGAGACTACGTGGGGACTTGATCCAAGTCTTCAAAATCATGAAAGGCATCGACCACATCAAACCAGAGGAGCTTTTCCAGATCAGCAGGGACACACGCACCCGGGGACACAAATGGAAATTGGGCTTCAAGGCATTCAAGAAAACAGGAGACACTTCTTCACACAGAGAGGCGTCACAATCTGAACAAACTCCCCAGCGATGTGGCTGAAGAGACAATTTGGGAAAATTCAAAAACAGACTGGATAGGATCCTTGATCACTTAGTTATTAATGGACACCAAACGAGCACGATGGATCAAATGGTCTCCCCTCGTTTGCAAAGTTTCTTTTGATTTCTTATGTAAAAGAACATTGGATAGTCCAAGACTAGTGCTAATCCGGGTCTGTGGAACCAGCCCTTAGCGTTCTTAATATAGACTGCAACAATCTGGATCACCATCACAGTGTCTGCAATGCTGGGGTAAATACAACGAATCCTGCTGCTGTATATAAAGACCGACTGCCAAAAGCACTTGGGTCTGTGGGGGAAAAGTTAAAGGTGACATTTGTTCGGAATTAGGCCATGTCAGGTTTAGTGCCTAGAAGGGAAGCACACACCTGTCGGAGTCCAAAACTAGGCTGTTGTTATGACTCACCCCTCAGAAGAGTGTGGGGAGGGAAAAAAAAAAATCACGCATCTCAACCCTCTGCTTCTGTACAAGTATTACTTTCTCATGTGCACAACTTGACATCTGTACGGTTACTGCAGCCTTTACAGATGTAACAAATCACGCATAAACGCGAAATTAAAGTGGCAGGATTCATTTTATTACCCGTACAGCTTTTTATCCACTGACAAGTGAACACGTGCAGCTGGTACTGTACACTTCAAAGTCGCAAATTCTCGAAAATCCCGTCTCAAATGCCTCTCAAATCCCCTTTCTGTGGCACTTGTATCCTTCTCTAGCCATTATGTGCAATTTGCCTTGAACTACTGTTAAAGTAAACACATTTAGAGTGTTAATGGTAATACCTGAGAGGATCCAGGAATGCTAAACATCTTTCCGCTCTGAATTCACAGCGGCTTGATGTTAAACTGGCCATATCATCTTTCAGGAGAGAAATTAAGGCAGACACTATGAGGATTAACACCACGGTCACTTTGAAATAAAAGGGTCTTTTCATTTTTTACTTCTTTAGGAGAAACACAATCTACAAACAGACAGTGAGAGAAAATTGCAAAGCTCCCTGTCACAGAATTTTCCTTTTTCCAGAATTTTTATCACTGATTTGCTTATAACTCGAGACATAGGAGAGCTTTCTTTCTTTTGCTTGGCTAAAGCTCGGCTAAACTGAACAAGCAATGTGAAAATCCACTTTTTAATATTTCTTTCACCACTCTCAGACAAAGAATAAAGTATCCCTGAGCCCAAGTTATTACTATTAGGGTTTACAGTTTAATTCAATGTTGTGGTAAGATCAAATTTTACATTGTCTTTATTTTGTGAATATGCTGTTATATACAATGCAGTATTGTTAACATGTTAACACAGTAAATTGATATATAAAGATTATATATATATATATATATATATATATATATATATATATATATATATATATATATCCTTTGTGGTAGACTGTTTAATGTAGATAGAACTGTCCCTTTATTTAAGCTCAGAATGGATCTTTGATTTTTACATTTATGGCAGGAAAAATACACAAGCACACGGGTAAAAATGTTGTCCAATAATACCCAGGAGAATTACTACTATTTTTTTGACTTACTAGGCCAAGATGTTTTGTTGAAACTGGGGAGGGTACAATGGTTTAATTGGGGATCAATACCGTATACAGTTAGCGTAGGTGCAGTTTAAAATGATGGGTAATGGATTTTTTTGGGGGGGCTTTTAGCATAACATGAACACAGAAGTATGTGAGAGACAGAGGGAGAGATATTTTTATAAGAACTGAATATAGTATTTAAGATTCAGCAGCCAAGACTTTGTGAGCCAAGACCGGGCCTCCAGAGGAACACACCAGAAAAGGCGTTCAGTCAAGCAGAAGATCTGCATCATTTGAATCCAAAGCTGCACCCCTGAGATACATGACATCACCCCCCACCACAACTCAAATAAATATCAGGATAAGTGATGATTTTTACTCAGGGCAAAAGGAAAAAAATATCTCAGCTTCAGTTTCTGATGGGGTTTGTGAATGTAAGATCTTAATATGACAATTGAACATAAAGTTTAGAAACGAGAGGAGGCCATTCGACCCATCGTGCTCGTTTGGTGTCCATAAATACTTTCTTATGTACTAAGAGCTCATCTGGATACTGTGTACAGTTCTGGGCTCCACACTTCAAGAAAGATATCGCTGCTCTAGAGGCAGTTCAGAGGAGAGCAACCAGACTTATTCCAGGTCTGAAGGGAAAGTCCTACTGAGAGACTGAGGACCTGAACCTTTTCACCCTGGAACAGAGGAGACTATGTGGGGACTTGATCCAAGTCTTCAAGATCATGAAAGGCATCGACCACATCAAACCAGAGGAGCTTTTCCAGATCAGCAGGGACACACGCACCCGGGGACACAAATGGAAATTGGGCTTCAAAGGCATTCAAATTGGAAAACAGGAGAGGCGTCACAATCTGGAATAAACTACCCAGCGATGTGGCAGAAGCTGAAAATATGGGAACATTTAAAAATAGACTGGATAGGATCCTTGGATCACTTAGGCCTTGTGTCCACCAAAGCGTTTTTGCAGCTGAAAAAGGCGGCGCTCTTCTAACTCGCCCTGCTGGGGGCGCTAGAGAGCCGGTCTATGGGGGTTCATGAGGCCAGCAGCTCGGAGGAACATCTTAACATTTGTCTGAGGTTGCATATATGCAAAGGTGGAAGAAGTATGCAGATCTTTACTTACGTTTAAGTATATGGACATTTTTTTGGCTGAGTCTAGCTGACTGCTGCTTACCTGGTAGACCCATGGCGAACGAAATGTTCCTCCAAGCATTAGTTTCGTGTTAATGTTACTCGGAGACCAGCAATACTAACTTCCCCTCCATTGTTGTTCAGTCGTTGTACAGGTAGGAAGTGACGGTCGGTCGGTGTGCTATTTGTCCCGCCCCTCCTCCGCTGTGATTGGACGGCTGAGTAAAAAGTGACAGTGACGAGCGCTGCGTTTGACCTGAAGTTTTTTAATTCAGAAAACAACGCCCAGCGCCTCGGCACGCTGCTGGCTGTTCAAATACGCGCACTGTCATTGCAAATAATGGAAAAACGCTCTGGTGGACACACGGCCTTAACTAGTGCATTGTACAGTCTGAACATCACTGCCCTTTTCTCAATTCTGCACTTCTGACAATATACCCTAGCATTGTGTTTGCCTTTTTTATTGCTTCCCCACACTGTTTGGATGGAGAAAGTGAGGAGTCCACATAGACTCCTAGGTCTCTCTCATGCGTTACTTCATCCAGTTCTATTCCTCCCATAGTGTAATTATAGTGGACATTTTTATTACCTGCATGTAATACCTTGCACTCGTCCACATTGAATTTCATCTGCCAGGTGTCGGCCCACAACTGAATATTATCTAAGTCCCTTTGAATAGCCTGTGCTGCAGAGATTGTATCTGCTGAGCCACCTATTTTAGTATCATCTGCAAATGTGACAAGTTTGCTAACTATCCCAGAGTCCAGATCATTAATATAGATTAGAAAAAGCAAAGGCCCTAGTACTGATCCCTGTGGAACTCCACTAACAACCTCACTCCAGTTAGAAGTGACTCCTCTAATCGACACCCTCTGTTTCCTATACATCAACCAGTTCATAATCCATCTTCTTACATTACCCTGAATGCCTACAGCTTCCAATCTGAGGATCAGTCGTTGGTGTGGATCCTTATCAAAAGCTTTCTGAAAATCTAAGTATATCATATCATATGCGTGTATATCATAGCATATCACCTGGGATCAAAGTGAAAAGGTCAAAAAGGAAACTGTGATTGTACCTTCTCGCATCAATGCAGACTGGGAACGTCACCCGTGCTTTAGAGGTGTGCTCCATTGTGAATAATGAGCCTCACAAAGTCTCAGACTGATCCAAATCCACAAGACTTCACCCTGCACTTGGGTAAGAGGCAAAACAGCAAAACGTACCAGCATAAGCACAAATACAACTGAGAAGTAGTGGCAACTGTGTATTCCAAGCTTCTTTTTTATCATCAAACACATTCTTTATTTTTGATATTAGTAGTAAATCAGTGTTATAATGGGAATACTTACCATCTTTAATCTGTTTCTTCATTTAAACAACATGTACACTTATTTATTGATACATTTACAGGTGTAACACTATTGTATAACACGGCTAGACTAATTAACTCCATCGAAAGTATACCAGAGAAAAGGCCTACAATGGACCCATTGCGCACAACATCCCTTTTTAATTGGTTGTTTAAATTACAAGTCTTAAGATACACATGGCCACATAGAAGTTATTTTGTGTGTTTAAGATGATTGTATTCATTATCATATGAAATAAAATAAAATAAAAGTTTACCTGCATCATATTTTTGTGTATGGGCTTGTCTGCACATCTGTCTTCACTACACTTTATGAAAGTGCATTGAATGTTTGTTTTATATATATCATTATTTTGCTAACTTTTAACAAGTTGACTGTTGCATGTGTTTATGCGTTGTGTGTCTGGTCGTGCGTAAAAGATGTCCCAAATACAAACATTCCCATTTAATAAAGAAACGCTCTCAATGCCACCTTTATACTATTAACAGAATGAACAAAGTAATAAATAAGAAAGAAAGAAAGAAAGAAATGCCGTGCACTAATATGGTCCACTGTGAAAATCCACTGGACGCGTCGCTTTCTATTGTGCAAGACAAATCCTAATTTGCCTGTGAAAGTTTGAACATTTCTAATTCCATTTCTCAGCTGAGAAACCCGGTGTTAATCCATAACTAGCGAAAAGCGAATTAAGAAGAAATGGTTATCTTTCAATTAGGCTCCCACCAGCTCTAACAGCCGCCCGTGCTGCTGTTTAATGATGAAGCGCCGTCATTACTCTCTGCCTCGTGCCTGACGGGACAATCTCACGCGCCTCCATTGCGGCTGGCGCGCGGCCTTTATTTAATTAGAAAAAGAGTTTGTTTTCCCCATGACTTCAGAAATCCTCCGGGTAGGAATTAATCAATTCCTCTAGTTCGGCTGTCTAATCAACTACTGGAATTTGTCATTTCACTTATATTATGGGGGGGGGAGGAGGGTACTTTAAGCTTTGTTTGGAGAAGTGGCTTCAGTTGCTGTGCGGGTGTGTTTACCTGTTCCGCAATTGTCAGAAGACTGGCGAGCAATAGAAAGTGTTGCCGTTTTAAATGCAACAATAATACTCTTTAGTAGCAGAAAACCACCTGTATTTGACTTTAGCAGTTCTGCATGCATTTTATCAATATGTTTACAATGTAATGGAGAAAAAAAACAGATTTGCAATATTTTTTCTAAGCTGACAACTAAAACCAATGACATTTTTGTACATGGCAATGAATTGTTATAGTGGTTGTAGAGTTGTTGTTTTTTATCCTAGTTTATTTATTTATGCCATACTTAAAACACACAAACTACCTTTCAATTCCTTCATGATTTAGGCCTTTAATAATGAACAGCATAACAATACATACATATACATAAACGTAAGAAAATGTATAATGTGGGTGGGTGGGGTTTATATGCCTTTATGAATAACTTGATGAAAAAGTGTGGAATAGAATGGTAGTATTGCTTTAAACATGGATATAGTAACTATGTCTGAATACTTATAATAATACTAACACTTTTATACACTGGCTTTAAAAGCAATCATCTCAATGCACTTTACAATAACTAGAGAAAAACTGTAAAAAAAACAAAAATGCATGTCTTGAAGCTTGACTTAAAAGCACTCCGAGAAGCAGGATTCCTTTGAGATGGAGTTTGGGGGGCATCGCAACAAAAGGCCCCTTCAGTCAAGGTGTGTAGGTGGGACACATAACAGACCAGATTCAGAAAAAGCAAAGGGTGCATAGGAGAATATACAGATAAAAGATTAGTTAGGTTCTGTGGAGCCAGGCCATGTAGTGCCTTAAAAGTAAGGAAGAATTTTGTAGTGAATTCGATAGTTGACGGGTATTTAAGCGTAGTTTCATAGAAGAAACAATTCCAAAGTGAAAGCAGCTCCTTGAAGTCAATGGGCAGTCAGCACATCCAAAGACTCTGCCCATCTCTTCAGCCAACAGCAAGAGCTTTTAATATGAGGGAAGCAGGTTTTGCTCAAAGATTTTGGAAGTATAAAGCTGGTGTCGGTCAAAGACGTCCTGTCTTTGACCGACACCAGCTTTATACTTCCAAAATTGGAAGTATAAAGATTTTAAACAGATTTTAGGGAAACACCTTTCTCAGGTTTTAAGGCAATGGCAATTGAAACATTAAAGTGTATTGACCTGTATTGTCTGTACTGTTTCAGAAAGAGAAGTTGTTGGCATCTACCTCCTGAAACCATTCCAGAGCTTGCCACTGCCCCGAGACGAGAGATCAGGAGAATTGCATTCGAACTGGCCATGTCTTTGACTGCCAGTGTGCCTAGTTATTGCTGAGTTGTGCTGCAGCCAAAGAGGACCACATGGTGTATTGTGGGTGTTTTTACACAATATTGGTGGCTCAGAGAGTGGGTTCAACTTTTTATTACAAAACACTGTTCTGCTGGCACACTCAATACCCTTGGTTTCTAAATGTGCTGCCAACCATTTCCTGTTATAATGTCATACAATGGTTTGTTTTGTTTTCATACACTGTGGAAACCAAAAAAAAAAAATCTTTCTACTTTGCAACTTTGCAGCTGTATTCTGGGTCATCTAATAATGAATGCTGCATTGCTTACCTTTTGAAGTATCGTTGAACTAAATCAATTCCATTAATACTAACATTGAATATTTTGCATAAAATGTATAAACAGTGACGTGTGGATCACCTATTTGACTTAACATATATGAGGGTGAGTGTGTTTATTACTTGCAATATGTTTAATACATTTTCTATATATAATCTGGACAGCTAATCCTTTCATATTTGCATTAGGAAAGGTGAGAGAATAATCTCAGGACTCTGCATTACCGCTCTGAGAGGATTAGAAAGGAACTACTACAAACTAACAACACAGATGACTATATCTTTTTTGTTATCTCAAAATGGAGAGCAAGGAGAGCCTGCTTTACTAGTTGTCCTTGCAGTATAACATTGTAAATTATTATTGGGGTTTCACTGCCTTTTTGAAATGCTGTAAGTGCTCTGGAGAAAGCATAACTGTAAGGCCACAAGCTTCCAGTAACCTCTCCACAAGCCGCAGTGTAAGGGTTCACTGCGATGTTCAAATAAACACAGAGGAAGCGCAGACATCTCTTCCTTTCATTCGGGATCTCTGCTCTGTGTTCTGCCTGGAACACATCTCTGTCAGGCACACAATGGGCTGTGCAAACGACACCAAATACAAGCACCATTTCATTATAAATAAATACACAAATAAGTAAGTCAATAAATGAGCAAAGCAAAGGTGATCTGAGAAGTTCACTACAAGGCACTACAGAGATCTGCTTTGAAAACGCTGGAGAGTTTCACCTGAAGTGGTGGTGTTGTGTCGCCCTCTTTTGGTTAAAGAAACAGATTGCATATATGTGTCAATATCCTTGTCGAATGAGAGTACATCAGACAACTCAGAAAACATGTAAGGCACAAAATGAAATACATTCTTATTTTCTATATTAAAAGTAGTAAAGGCTCAGGAATTCTAGACTGGTTTATCATCTACACTTGAAAAGCCTACAATGAAATCAATAGAATGCCTTGGTAAAAAACATGACAACTGTTTAAAAATTATACAATCAACCAATAGAAATGATCTCGAGCATTTGAATAGTAACAACATTGAACAAGGTAATACACATTATGTGAAAATAAATGCTGCAAAAGTAATATTCCATTCAACAGTTATTGAGCACTAAAGAATGAAAAGAAACCTAATTTAGTATCCATACTTTTCTGCATTGTGCCAATAGTCCAATACCCGTCAGAAAGCACTATTTTCATAAACATATGCTTAATGTCTTCTTTAGAGTTTTTTTGGGCTGACATAACGTAGGTGGACAGAGCGTATGTGTAGTGATGTGCCACATTCAAAGAACCTGCTCACCAATCCTATAATGTAGTAAAATCTAGGGAGAGATTTATTTTTCGAACTATGAAACACATTTTCTGTGCTTAAGCAATATTGGTTTTACAGTTTCACATGTAATTCTAATAAGGTTTCAAGTTTTACCCCCAAAATGTAAATGTCATTGCTTAATCAATGGACTGGAATGGAAAGGCGTACATGTGTGCACTTTGATGGGAAGGTGTGACTTATAATTGCAATTCTCTGTGTCCTGTAACGAATAAGGTTAAACAGTAAACTCCTGAAGGTCGGTTAACTCAGCTGCTATAAACTCAATGTATATGTATGTAAAGAGAGAGAAAGAGCGAGTGTAAACTAAAAGAATGGGCACTCTTTTAGAAACATGACTTCGCTTAGTAATTTCGACCCCATGAGCCTCCAACGACAATTGCAACAGAGGTACCCCACGATAATCTGACTTAATAAATTCCTGTGGCCACGAACGTATTAAACCAGGGAGAAATTTCATGTGAAAAATGATTAAGCTGCTAATTAAGCTGTTTAGGACTTGTTTCCCCGGCTGCTAATGATAATTAACATGCAAATGAGCTCGGGGAGAAGGGGAAGGCCCAGCAGTCCTCAGTTCGTTACTGACTTAATTACTGCTTGAATAGTAAAGCATCACGGTTATAAATGGTAGCATTTCAGGTAATGGGCAGGACGATAATTAGGGTTATGACATGCTGAAAAATTTGTTTTGTTCGGCTTTTTTCCTCCTCCAGTGATAAATGGAGATCCGCCATGCTGTGCTTTGATGCCTGCTTAGCTTATTAAGAAAAGAAAAAAAAATGTGGGGAAAGCATGCAAGAAAAGTCAAATCCCCAAAGACTTTACTTTCTGTTAAACACAATGCAGCATTTGGAGTAAAAATTATACTAATTAGGCCAAGCGGTGTTAGATAACCATTGAAAAGGTCAGGCCTAACATTCAGTAACGAGTAGGGAGGCTTTTATTGGGAGCAATAATGCTGGCACTTAAGAATACCTCCCACCTGCCTCAAAAAAATAACTGTACCACAAGGTGTGAGAGATGTTCACAACCACATAGATTTAAGAGCCCCGAGTGAATTAACAGCGGCGAGAGCATGCTGGTCACACACACATCCTGCGACCAGAAGTCTTAGGAATGCAAATCCAATCTCGCCGTAAAATCGCACAAGGACATTCACGTAACTTACCTGTACTGCAGTTACTGCGGCATAATATTCATGAAGTTCTGCTCAGATGTGGATACGTACATTGTGACAGATAATGTGTTGTCATCTGTGGTTACTTCCACTCAGAAAGACAGACTAACAGAACATCGTGGAGCATCACTCGGGGACAGAACCAACACTGTCCTTAATCGTAAGGTTCTGATGGAAGTGCAGGTCAGGACCCGTGTTGCAGGATTCAGACTGTTAGGATGAACAGTTAATTATCCGTCTGATAAATTAAATTTTAAACAGGTAAGCTGTTATGATAATGTCTACAACCCACAGGAATTTCGCTTCTGCTATGAAAGCTGCTGTAGAAAGTCAACATCCAAAAGACCTTGTAGGCATTTTCAAAAGGTGTCTCCAACAGAAGATACTGAGTTACAACACAAGCAAGCCCAGATCACCCGTTTGTCATCTGTCAGTCCGCATTGCCTTCCAGCGCAATCATTTTGCCCCTAAAACGCAAGATTTTAAATAAAATGACATTTTTTCTTCTAAAAGTCAATCAAACAAGTCGAAAATAATTGGGATCAAGTGAAATCAAAATGCATGATATTGGCGCAGACTGCAGTTTTCCATTATTCTAATTTTCATGCTAAAACCCACAAAAACATATAGCTTTTAAAAATTCAGCACTTCAATAATGAAACTAAATACTTCAAGCAATTTCTCTAAAGTTTGAGAGTATTTAACTTGTTACATTTACAGGGCCTTCTACCAAACTTTGCCCATTAAATCGACAAGTGCTTTATTCAAACACCCAATAATATGAATCTTTCAATTTAGCCACTCAATCAAAAAAAGCATTTTTAATAAAAACGGTCACACATTTTTCTGCTTTGGCATGCTTTTCCTGTTTCTAATTAAAAAGCCTTTAATTACCTTTACTTTAATTAAGTATTATGTTATAATTTACAGTCCCTGACAGGTGTCATGTGTTAAGACTCATTATCATAAAGTAAAGCACAGCATTTTAATTAATGGCATGCGTTTAGAATAGAAAGAAAAAAAAAGTTGGCAAGGTTAGCAGATTAGATGGTAAATTTCATTATCCCTAGTATATAATTACCCACCCCGGAGCAGGGAAGAAAGTAAATATTAATGGATATGACTTGAGGGGTTGAGTGTGATGGAAAACAGACCAAACAATCTCCTCCCAATCCAATTTAGTCACCAGAGAAGAAAGGGTTAACCACTAATAATATTGACATATTTGCTTACCTCTTACTTAAACTATCAACAGGCGATCAAGTTTCGCTTAAAAACTGAAAGTCGTCACAAAGATCAATTGCAATCAAGAATTTCACATAGAGCAAACATCATTCCATCTCATCTTTATTATGCTTCCTTGTACAGTTATGATGACAAACAAAGGAGTACTACAGTCACTGCATGCACAACTAGGAAGAACAAAAAAACACCTCGACCTCATCCCCTCCTCAACATTTCATCCAGCAGGAAATCATTTACTTTCTGTAGCTTGGTAACTCAAAAAAGAAATGAGGCAACAGTCGTAGGAGTACAAAAAACCACAACATACAAAAAAAAAAAAACAATAAATCAAGCAGCAAAAACATAAAGTGCATTTTTATTTTTCATCCTGAAGGTTTCTCCGGGGGTCATTCGAATCAATTGGCACCAAAATCCAGTGTGAAACGAAAGACAACCACGCACCCCACAGACACCCACAAGTGACATCTTGGAATTTTTCCTTTATTTCTTTAAGTACGGGAAAAAAAACACATTAATTCCCAAACGCAGATGTTATTCGACCCTGATAAAATACCAGATTAAGTGCGAGTTCAGTACATTTCAGTAATGATATTCCTATCAAAAGCTACCGTCTCTCAAACATTCCCCAATTCCTCCATTCAACTCTCAGTGCAAACATTTTCATGCTTTTAAACTGAAAGCACTTCACAAGCGTCAGTTTTCTCTCGGACTGAAATCGACTCCAATCGCTCGGGACTCCTTCGATGTTTAACAGTGACTACTATGAAGCACAAACACCTTCTCTCTATAATCCTATACATTAGTGTAATTTCTCTTCACATTAATTTAGTTTATATACATTGTTACCTTATACACTGCTTGAATCCTTACAGTAAAGGGTTTCTTTAGGTTGGCAACTGTGTGAGTATAGTTCTCTTTCCTTGCTGAATTAAATCCTGAACCATTCTAAGCAACATCGTCTGCATTATTCTCTCTCTCTCAGTACCAAAGCACACTTTTTTGTGAACTTGGTTGTGCAGTGCAAAAGCTCAGTTCATTTAAACTATAACATGACTTAATACGTCACCTACACTGCAAAGTTTTAGTGCAATTAAGACTTCAGACAGAAATTATTACAAAGAAAAGACCATGCTGCTTAGAACACAGCTGGGAGTATCTTATCTGAAACAGCTCATCATTCAAGGTTGCGTAAGAGTTCAATCAATCAAGCTTTACTACTACTGGCCAAAACGATCACAATGATATACAAGTTCCTAATATTTAGTTTCTCCATTGTTCAACGGCTTTTTGGTAGCGTTTCTACTTTGCTGCTAGAGAAAATAAGATTCTTACTGGTTAGTGCTTGTACAAACCAGGGTCAAAGGCCATATTTTAAGGATAAATTCAACTAGTTATGTAAAGAAATGGTCTCTAGCAATACTGATTCTTATAATTGCTTTATTTTTAAATTTACTCCACAATTATTACTGTTAACTGTTGCAAATAACGCCCAAGTGGATTCGGCACACGACGCCAATTCACACATTGCACTAGCAGGATCGACTTACATTAACCTATGCAGCTACATAACCGATACATCCATATTGTTCAGCGCCGCCTGATCGCAAGTTCACCTTGAAACTCTAAAACTGAAACCCTGAAATGGCATTTAAATAAATGGCCCTTAAATAAAGTAGTGCTTTTCTAAGTGTCCTTAAAAGGTGGCACGTATGACCTAGAAAATATTTAAAAAGGCATTTGTACTTATAAATTACAAGAATAATACTTAAGAAAACATAGCAAATAAACCAAGTCATTTTAGAAACACCATCTCTCTTACAGCAACACGATATTTGGTATTAAATACGCATTGTCCTATAAAAGCATGAAAAGAAATGCCTTGGGCTTAAATTAATTACCAGAAGAATATCATACACGGTCCAAGCTAGAAAGTGAATCATTTACACAGCTGTAGTCTGGTGCCTGGCCAGTGTGCTGGTCTCTGGCCCGTTTGAGAAGATTTCAGGGCAGAGATTTTCCCATCGCGTTCCTCCGCAGATGTCTCTGGTTTCCCTGGGCGAGAGTCGGAGCTCTACCGGCCCTGGTGAAGGTACTGCTGGGTAAACATGTTCAGCTCACTGTCCAGCCAGCCTGCTTTGTTACTGCAAACAAAGAGGAATAAAAGGTCAGGATAAACGCCTCCTACTTTAGTCAGGTACACGAACGATCGAATTCGAGATACAAAAGCGGTCGAGTCCGAGAGAGGGGCAGGGCAGCCAGGTCTTACCGCAGCAGCTTGGCTTTGCTCTGCAGCGAATCCAGCAGCTCGATCTTTGCGTTCATCTCCTTGATCTCATCCTCCAAGTTCTGGCGGGTTGTATCCACCTGCTGGCACAGCTGGGCAAAGGTGCCAGCCAGCTCCCTGTGAGAAACACCCGGAGAGCAGAGAATCAGCCTCCGGTTCCCCTTTGCTCTTGATATAGGACTGGTGTGTGTCTGGGGCTGGGCGCTCGTGTAAAATAACTAAAATAAAGTCTGTTTTTAAAAAGCATCATTAACTTATACACATTTATTCTTGCATTGCTATTATTTTCAGTAGAGAATCCACTTCTTTCCAACAGGGGGCAGCATCAACCTATTTCAGTTTGGAGAAGACTGTCCTCTACAGCGATTCCTAGGTAACGCACCCAAAAAACAGTCCAGAATCTAGGAGTGTGTTTAGAAACCTATGTATCACACTGTGACTTCCGAGCACATTTATTTTAAACTAGTTTTAACCACCACATCCTGGAGCCACATGTTAAGTAGCTCCAGCCAGTCTGTCTTCTGAACACATTAATGTAATTAGTGTAGTAAAAGACGACCAGAACCCCATCAGGACGACTCACTGTTGCACTTGGTGGCTGCAGTTGGAGCCCGTGTAGCTGACAATGAGCTGCAGTTTCTCGCTGGCGTAGTCCACGAACTGCCGCTTAAACGCCCGCTCCTTGGCCTTGGTCGTCCAGGTGAGCCGTTCATAGACGTACAGGAGGCCATACAGCCCCACCGACAGGGCGATGAGACGCCAGCCCACGGCCTTCCAGATCTGACACACATGAGAGAGAGAGAGAGAGAGAGAGAGAGAGAGAGAGACCCGCATTAATACCGATCACCGGCACAGGGGTAACACTGAGAAGGTGCTACAGGCATGTCTGAGAGAGTCTTCAATATTAACATTGTCTTTAAGAACGAATGGATAAACGTGACAGGAGGCACTTCATAGCTTTGAGAACGTGGTGCCCCACCCCTTCCCAGCCCCGTTTTCCTCCCAATCATTTCCTGTGACTTCAGTAATTCCACAATCCCCAAATCTGTCATGTGGGATCCCTTTCGTCTCCCAATGAAACAGGCTGACAGATGCTATGGAGCCTACAGTCTCCAGATACTCAAGAGTTCAGGCCAGGTTTAAGCTCCTAAGCAGTTCCTACTTTCTAAGACGGTGTCACTCCTCCTTACCACTCCTCCCACCACGATGATGCCCATGGAGGTCCGGGAGGTCAGCGATGCCAGCCCTGTGACCATGGACACCATCAGTTCCTCCTGGGTCATGGAGCCCTGTGGGAAGGGGGGCATACTGGTGCTGACCGGGGTGATGGCCAGGGGCCGGGGGACCTGGGGAGACATGGTTGGGTTACACAGTTCGATTAACTTTCAACTTTAAAAACAGTATTTCATTCACAGTACGAAGTGAAAACATGAGTTAAAGGTGATTTAAAGGTGCAATCTGGATGTCAGTGAGGATGTGGACAATGTCAGGAGGAGATCCTCAGTGAGGCCCCCACCTGATCGTTATATCCCATGAGCGCCCGGCGGGTGTTCTTAGGCCCCAGGAAGCGGTTGACCAGCATGGTCCAGCCCAGGGAGAAGTGGAAGCCCACGTCCTCCTGGAAGTCGCTGCAGAGCTTGTCGCAGTTCAGGTCGTAGCTGAGTCCGAAGTGCTGGCGGGGGACCAGCGAGTCCACCTGCTCCCTCACGGCCACTGGCAGCAAGGGCTTCAACCCCACTGAGGAAGCAGGGAGGGGAAACAGCCAGGTCAGGAACGCCTGTGCTGGATCTCACCCTTCTCACTATAGCCTCTCAGGACTCAAGGACCTTGAGAGTCACGATTTACATCTACACATTTTTCTAAAGCCGTGCAAGAGGGGAAATATAGCCGGACTGACCGATCATCTCCGTCTGGGTGGTCTGCAGGGCTGTAGTGATGGCGCTGGAGCATCTCTCAGACATGTTCCTGCCCAGGCCCTCCTCGATGTGTCTGTGGAGCTCCTGCAACAAATTAATTAACAGAATAATAACTCAGATGGAATCTATTTTTCAGGAGTACAGGATGATCACAACATGCGATTTATTATAACTTATTCCCTTTCTTGAAACGGAATCGGAAACATGTGTCCACAAGCTCTGTATCATATGGATCATCACATGTAGACAACAGGTGAACTGTGTCATGTGACCTTTGGACAGCTGCACTCTTTGCACTCAACAGATGAGCCTGCTGCAGACAGGAAACACCTGGGACACTGTGAGAGGGAACTGCTGCTGGCCTTATCTGGCCCCCCATTAACAAAGCAAACTGAAAGCACGTAAAAAGGCTTCTGTTGAACCCAGTGAAATCTTACCCGACTCGAAGGAAAACACTGGCTGATATCTGCGAGGGGAGTGGGTTTTCAATTACACTGTAAATTCCGGTCTCTCGCTAGTATGGAGCAGAGTCTAAGATGACAGATTGATTGACGATACAAGCAATATGAGTCCCCCCCCCCCCCCGACAGTGCACTCACGTTCTTGTAAACCTTCAGAACCACGGAGGACGGGTGAAAGTCCATGTGGAATTCGTCGACCAGCACGTAGAGCCGCCGGATTTCTTCAGCCATTGCGTTAGACACCTACAAGCACAGGATGCACAGAAAGGATATTTCAGGCTCATAATTGGGAGTGATGATCTTTGTGTGTCAATAAGTGGGCTGCAGTACAGGTTGGTGCTTCTCCCTACCTGTCTCTCCACCTCCTCTGTGATCTGCTTGATCTTCCTCTTGCAGTCCATGGTCAGCAAGTCCAGCTGCTTGTCGATGAACTCCATCCGGTCCTGCCTCTCTTCCCTGGTCTCCAGGCAGTGGACCCTGCAGCCACACAGACAGAGTCAGACACCGGTGTCAGCATACCAAAGCTATTCTGTCCTTCTGGATACTGTTTCTTAAAACTGGCTCTGGGGAGCGTAGAGCTAAAGGTAGATTGTTTTTCCACCTTAGTCTGCATGCAGCACAAACATGTTAGACACGATCCAGTGAAAAGAAAGAAGCAGCATGACAGTACAAGTTTAACATGTTCAGAGTAAGTAAACGTAACCAGAATCTTCGGATTTGATCATGTCTGGATATCAAATCTGGGAAAGACGGCCTGTGTGAACGCTGCAGGGCCAAGGCACAGTGCATACCTCTGCTCTTGTGCAGCGATGTGAACCGAATCCATGATCAACCGCAGGGTCTCAGAGATCTGCTTGGCCCTCACCGTGTGCTGCTCGAACTTGGTCTTCACTGCCGACTGCGAGATGCATTCCTGCAAACGAGGGCCAATTTTAATCGGGAGCCTCCTCAATGCATTACTCACTGTGCTCTGTACAATCTACACCATCTGCACACGCTCTGATGCACAAACACTGGGCACCGAGGCACACCAGAGATATGCTACAGAGAACGCGCACTGAGCAGCCGGCCCACTCACTTCAAAGCGCCGCTCAAAGTTCTGGAACTCAAACATCCTGGCCTGGAATCCTTCGGCCAAAGCTCCACCTGTTGAACAATGCCAAACCACGCATTAAAAAACAGTCAAGTATGAACTAAAGCAATTAATGCAAGAAATAAATAAAGACTGCTTCAACTAAACTTAAACCAAAACTAAAACAAACACTAAAACTATTCACTAGCTTCAAGGTGGCAGATCTGCTTACATTTTCTGCATGGCTTAGCTTTTTCCACAAAACGGATGAACTGCAACACTTACTAACACCCTCTATGGCTTTACCTCCTTCCGGCATGCCCTGGGCTTTCTGGATGCGGGCCTGCAAGACCTCTTTCGCCGACACGAAAAAGATGCGGTCTCCCGCCTGAGCGCGGTCCACCACCCCCAGCTCATCCACCAGGAAGCTGGTGCAGCGGTCCATGTGCTGCCGGCGCACCTGAACGACACCCGGCACAGGGACACTGAAGCACGGCACAGAGATGGTGCAGACACACACAATCGTACGATCAGGCTTCTCCCCCACCCAATTACAAATAAGCCAAGACTTTATTCCCCATACGGCTTCGAAGCAACGATTCATTTGGGATAAAAACAACTGCTTTCTGGGAAAGTCTTCCCTGGAAATATCTCCTCTTGGGTAGCACTTTGATCCGTCCACACAGAAGTAAACTGAACATCAGTCCACTCCCAAGGACAAAAACGTTACAGGCTGACCTCATCTCACAGCCTAGGTAAGGAGGACGTTCAACCCTTCATACCTCAACAACGGTCTAAACGTGCCGAGCTGTCCAGTTTTTTTTTTTATCAATCTCACTACTTTGGTCTCCAGTCATGATCTGCAGATACAAGGAAGACTCCTGCAAGACACTTTCAGCCAGGCTGCGCTCACCTCCTCCATGTACTCGGGCTCTGAGGCTGAGGCGTCCCAGCGATTATTCAGGATGAAGATGTTTGGTCGGGAGAGGCGCTCGTTCACTTTGTGGAAAAACTGCTTTTCCTAAAGAACGGTGAAAGAAAACCAAAGTAAGGCTTCAAACATACGGTGGCTGGAAGCAAGCTCAACGTGTGGTTTGGGCTCAGGGTTGGCGTTCTGTCGACATACACATGCATCCCCTCACTTAATAAATTCAATCATTTACCCAACTTTTAGGAGTTCTTAAATAGAAGGCAGTCTAACAAGTTAACTGATGAACATATTCAATCTATTTTATGTGAGTTTGCTACTTCCATTTGCCACTTCCAAAAAAAACATCCATTAACTTCTTGATCTGCCTTATATTAATCTATTGGATGTCAGTTTGCAGCCACGCGCCTCACCGTCTGCATTAGCGTTGACTCTGAGTTCGCCACCAACACGAACACGTCAGCATCCAGACAGAATTTATCGATCCAGCTGTCCAGCTCTGTGGTGACATCAATGCCAGGGCTGTAAACACAAAAAGGGGATATAAAACAATAAATCAGGGAGTGGATCCAATACGCTGGGCACCGATTTACGATCAAACGCAGATTGCTTTTAGCATCTCGGATGTTTTCTTCTGTCGAGTGGCACAAATAGGATCAAAGAAATAATACTGCGAGTGCTGTGTTGTTGTGAAGATGGTGTGAATGGGATAGAGGAGCCCTACCTGTCCACCAACACCAGGTCATCTCTTAGGAGGGCACATTTGGCTTTGGGCCACATGACACACACCATACTGCCAGCGTCCAAGAGTTCGTCCTGGTGGAGGGCATGGGCGAGCTGGTTCACCGTCTGACAGACAAGACATATTGAGGGTTATCGCATGACAGAGGAGTTGAAAAACATTTAGAATAATAATAACCAGCAGCACTATCACTGTCAGTTACAGCTATTCCAACATTTCTTTTCTGCTTTCTCCTATGTTAAACAGGAGTAAAATTTAAGTTGAGACTACCATTTAAGGTGAATATATTGACGTTAGTCGCACTTTTTTGTTTACAGCACTTTCCTACAATTGGTCCCGTATTTATCTTAGAGCTACACATTAAACGCCGAGACAGATTTTCCTAAACCACTCTGAATATCGTATACAAGGAGAAAGACTAATCTTTAACTGACATCAGCCCAAGAGCTGCGAGATCGGCTTCAAGTTCACCATCCGAAATGCAATTTGAAGAATGCAAGAGGCGATAACACGTCCACAGTGGAGCCTGTTCACATGACCAACACGCCACTCTGGACGCATGTCTATCAGCGGTCTGCTTTTTGCACAAAGCACAGGACTTATCGGCGCAAGGACTAGATATAGGTCAGGTGTGAGATGTGCCGTCAGAGGTGGGAAGGGACGGCACTAGTCATGTCTGAGTGCGTTCCCCCTGACCTTTTGTAGGACCGTTCATAAACCACTGAGGAAAACAAAAATGCCTGTAAGTCGCAAATGTAGTTTTCCTGCTGAATCACCTTAAAACGACATGCTGAGATGGTGAGAATAAGGGCTGGAAATGTGTCAAGGGGAACGTGTGGCAGATGGACAGCTGGCGAGGCCCCCCCATAGCTCAGCTGCAGATCCAATTATAGAGCGAGAAAAAAAGTTGTCTGACTTGCAGACCTCGCCAAAGTGGAGGGCAGCTTTGGCTCAACTGATAGTTTCATATTGCTGGGGATACAGACTAGCAATTTGAAGGATAGGTAATTATGTTTTCTTTCTTTTTTAAATGTTCATATTTGTACATATTCCGATACAGTATCTTTTCTGTTCACCTCAGGATATTCATGGAGACAAAAGGGCCCGACTGATAACTGATTGGTAACCCGTTAATGTTGTGTTGTCCACATCATAATTTAAGCATCTCAAAACAGAGCTTAAAAATTTATAAACATATATAACTTTAGAACCTGGTCTTAGGCCTAAAACACATGTCACTGAAATCGAGAATGTAGACTGTAATGTACAGACATTGTGCACATGTTAGAGATCCCTGGGGCTGGTTTTCGTACATGTTTCTGTACAAGCAGCACACATTTAAACATCACTACACTCGCTATACCACAGTGGTCAACTTCGCAAGACATGCAAATGTGGTAATGGGGATCTTCATTATCGCCCTGGGGCAGTAAGCTCAATTATTGTTTCTATACTTAGGCATTCCTTTAACAGCCCAGTCATTTAAAAACATAATCTGAATTGGGATTTAGGAAACTAATCTGGAAGTTTGGCATTACTAACATGTCAAGAGCTGCACAAATAGCAAAAGATAATGTCGCACAGCCACAGAAATCACCTGTAAACTGGGGTTACATGCATCGTATCCCTGGTGTGTAGCAGATTCATTCACTGCAGTGGAAATATTTGGTAGGTCCTGTTATAATCACAATCTAAAATCCCTATGTCTCAGGTTGTGGGCTGTCGATGAACAAGGGGTCTTAAGGAGGGTCTGGTTTTAAGATTCAGATTGTGGAGTTGGAGAAGCAGGACGCCCTGACAGTCACTCACTTTGATGCTCTTCCTCTCCTCCGAGCCCTCTGTCAGGAGGTAGGAATCGTTGCCGTCCGTGCCCTCCACTCGCAGGAAGCAGTTGGTGGTGTGCCCGATGCCCGAGGGCAGGACCTTGTCCCAGAGCATGGCATTGATCACAGAGCTCTTTCCATTACTCGTCCTGTCAGGGTTACCGCAGACACACGCAGACACACGCAGACACACGCAGACACACGCAGACACACGCAGACACACGCAGACACACGCAGACACGCCAATACAACAGGGTCATTGATAACGTCTCTGAAAAGTTATTTTAGCAGGAAGTACAAAATAATGATAGTTCTTTTCAAATTAAATCTTCTGAAAGGGACACTTGTTTGGTCCAATACCAAATGCTTACAGTATTACAGATTAATTATGGAAGACTGAGACACAATTTCTCAGGATTTTAAACATGAAGGTCATGACCAATTTCAAGACTCCAGCTGCTCCCCCCATCAATTTTGATGTCATAAATATTTACTCTAGAACTTAAAAAGGTAAACAGGCTGTGTAAAAGATGTGCCTTTTTCCAGATGGTATATCAATTTCAATTGGTGGAATGAAGCATGAGGAAATGGGGATTTGGGCAGAAAATGCTGTCTATCCTAATGAGCAACACCGACATCCTCCAAAGAAAGGAAAGGGGGGAAAAAAAGAAAAGGAATCTCTGAAGCTCATTTTGTCAGACAACTTATGTCCAACTTTATTTTCCATTTGAACAGCGGTGACTGTGCTGTAGCACCGGACAGAAATGCATGCAGAAATGACCAGCTTTACCTGCCAAAGAAGGTCACTTTCATGTGTCTTCTGGCCAGGACCTCACTGATCCCTGCCACCTTGGACAGATAGCCCCTGACCTCCTGCACCTGCTCCTCCGTGGTGATGGGGTCAAGATCTCCATTCCCATGAGTGTCTGCACAACAATAAACAGACAGGAACGTCTCCTTACAATGGCGGAGGAGTCAAACCCTGACCACATGAACAGCAAGCAAAGCAAAGAGCATCCACTACTAATTACATAACTCGGCCAATACTATTTTAAAGGAAAGGCTCACCTCTTCCGCTCTGCACAACAAACAAACTATAAAACAGTCTTTTAGAGTCATGTGAACAGGTCACTGTTTGGAGTTATGAAATGATCTGTCAAAGGGCAACTTCTGTGGTTGCAACAGGCTTACATTTCCTAAAATGAGGCAACAGATCTTGACTGTAGAAACTGTACACAAATGTGAGCTTCTTCTCTTCCACATGAGTGTTGTGACATCCAAACCTTTAGGCGGACCCACATAACTTAAATGCCAGAGAAGAGACAACATACAGGTGACTCTCTGAAACCCCCGTGGACTGTGTGTGCTGGAAGTGACGACTCGTACCTTCCAAGAAAGCAGAGCTCTCCTTGATGTAAGCAGCCAGCTGCTCGAAGATGCCATTGATTTTCTTCTTGGCGGTGACAAAGTGCTTGAGCGGAGAGGCGTTCACCTCCGCCATGAGTCTCTTGTCCTTCTTGGCGATTGCAGTAGAGTTGGAGCGCGAGAAAATCAGAGACATTGCGCTGTGGAGAAGGGCAAAACCAAAGACAAGAGGCACCTTAATTCCTACAGCTGCTTACTCACCCCCATTATCTGACAGTGACTCAAACATCCATGACTTTGAAATTCCCATTATAGCATTTTAATTGCTTCCATTTTATGAAAAAGAGACATTGCAATGCTTGTTACAGATATGTTCAATTTACCTTTGCATGAATCAAGCAATTAACTTAAAATGGGTTGCATCCATTCTTATTATAGAGTAAGACCTAAGGGACTGAATTACACGGTTTCTTTTTATTCCATCAAGACATTTTAAACTGCCAGAATTGCAGACTGTCTGTTCTTTTTTTAAAGCATCAAAGATACAAATCTAACTATTGAACACATCTGCAAATACAAACAACTTAACCCACACATTTATGACTCAGAAATGTTTCCTCATACCCTTTTTAAATCTGGTTAGAATTCTCAAAAGAAAAAAAAGTGTTCTTTAATGTGTGAAAAAAGAAAAACTGTCTTCATCTTCCAATGAATGTAACTCTAGTCAGGCTTAAAGATTAGTCGGATAACTCTAAATAACTATTGAAAGAATGTTAGACCACAAACGCAAAACAACCCGCTTAAAGTATGGACTGAAAATCTGTTGGTTGGAGCTAAAGTTCACAGCAACTGCAAGAGAATCCTGTTACAGGGTTCCTCTCATATTGCTGGGAAACATGTATTGGCAGGATGTGTGTCTTTATCTAACCCTACACTGTAATAAATGTAATGGTGCTTTAAATATATACAAAACATTAATATGATAAAATGCCCTCCACAAGTGACTGATTGTCATGAAGGTGGGGCTTCTGAGGAGGAATGACTCACAGCACTGCAAATAACTCTGGGATTAAAATATCAAGATGTTTTCTAAAGCAAAATAAACAAGAACATGGTCCCAAATAATGGTATCTAATGAAAATATATATTTAAAAAAAGTAAAGGACTTGTAATTCACATGCAACCAATTCTGAGAACAGTCCATCACTGCTGTGACCGTGAATAAGGAACATGCCTGGAAAAGCTCCTGGCTCCCTAACCTTATTATATTCAATTGCCTCTCAGAAAGTGAACATGAACAGGTCTTCTGCAGACAAAGAAAGTGGGTCCGTGATTTTATTTCAGTCACGAGATTCATGCTTTTCCTTCAGAGCTGTGTGCAACAGAGACTGTCCCTGAGAAAGTCACCTTCAGAGCACCCAGGGGACACCCAGCTCACTTCCTGCAGCTGTCTAAGAGACTGTTACAAGAGTTAGGGCCCCGTTTCAGTGTAACTGACTAAAATGTATGAGTCTATTCCTTCCAGAGAACCAGCACGCACGCAGATAGAGAAGTCAGAACATAATACAAGCACAATATAGCCTAGACATTAGGCCTATAACTAATAAAATGATAGATAATGCAAATCAAAAGCACTGAATTATTATTTTGACAAAGCACTTCAAATTGGTCTTCTCTTTCTTAGTATAATTTTAGACTTAGGCTTCAGATGTGTAGCTAAGATCTGCTGTCGTCTTTCCAGTCTGAATAAATACCACACAGCACACATCAACCTGCAGTAATTATCATTCACTTCACTAGTAATCGCTGTTCACACCAAAAGTGACTTCACATTAAACATACAGCACCCGTGCATTATTCTGTACAATGTGCAAAACGTGAACCCCAGCGCAGGTTCAGATTCCAGAGACACCTGTCGTGAGCAAAAGGACAACTGTCACCCCACTACCGGACACATCATCAGACAGCAAGGCTTTGCCAGCAGGTCTTTATAAAAGCCTCTCACCTTGTGGAGTTGTTCACCTCTTCCAGAAAACCAGAATATTATCAGCCACCTTCCTCCCTGTTCCCTCTTCCTGGCAGTCCTTAAGAGCACCTATTCCACATGCCTATGCGCATATACTGATCCAGTATGTCTCTAAACCACCAGTGCAAAGAAGGATTAGCAGGTATAAATACAGCAGCCAGACAAGGAAACGTGTAGCACAGAGAAGCACTGCTATTGCACATGGTTCTCTCCCATCTGCCGGAGTTGCTGATACACAGCTCCCACACGGTCCGGCTTCTTGTGCAACGGCAGACACACCTACTCTGATGTGATGCAATGAAAACCAAAAGGAGGCAAACATCTTCAAAGGCTCTTTTTAATACCTAATGTACACCCACCCTACCAGCTGTTTCTAAATAAGGAAATAATGCCACACAAAAAAGGGCACAGTACTGCTATTTTTACAATAGGCTGAAAGTTTCATTTTAAGTTTCTAACTTAAGTCCAACTTTAAGTTCATCCAAAAGTGTCATGAAAGTGGTTTGAAGCCCATGTGTTAATACAGGCAGATCTCTCACATTGTAGTTAAAAGGGCTAAATTGCAGGGCTCACTTCTCTACTTCACTCAGACAACCTTTCCCCCACATTGCCTGAATGGGACAGTCAGTGCAGTTGGCCCAGCCCTACACACAGTGCATTCAGGAACATGCAAGAACGAGACTTCACATACAGACACACTCAGATCAGCAATGCTCCTGCACGAATCTAGAAAAGGGCCGTGACAGTGGAGTACATAGATCAAGCACAACCAACATCTTTCATAATGTTTGTTATACGGATTAGGGTTAATGAAGGGTTGTGGATTAACATTTCCATGAATCGATGCATTTAGAAGTAGCAAAATAAATGAACCAGACATAAACTGAAGAGCTTGTTTTTACAAATTGTCCATAGTCCACTGAATAGTACAATACATTCTAACTCTGATGAAAGTAACATCCTGATTAATGATACAGCTTTCATCTCTTGCCCATTGCCTCAAATAGGCCTGGCTAAAATGTATTGCATGCATACTGTTAAAAACAAGCATCCAGCTCCATTAATAATGTAATGTGAATGCTATTATGCTACTGAGCAATGCATTAAGAAATAAAAAAAACAGAGCAGGTTAAGACAAACTTGGCACAAGATGTTTCTAAACCAAAAGCAAGTGTGCTTTCAGCATTATCATTTTGAAAATGTTAGGAGCAATGGAACGAATCAGTACTTACATTATCTTTACAGACGCAATACAGCACGGATTAGTCAATCAACTCCTCCGAATAATCGACATTATAATCTGCACCACAATATACTGCGCAGCTAGATATCTCGGTCAGGTGATGGAGAACTTTAAAACTGAGAAGCAAGATATTAAATACATATTACTTTCACTGTCACTCTCCGGCACCCATTGCCCTACATGCCCCCTTAGCTAAAGTTCAAGCGCAAGCGCAGTTGACCACAGGTGTCCATACTATGCGTGCGTCCCGATCAAGTTCCACTGGGCGTGCAGCGCAGACGTCCGCAGATCTGTGCAGACCTGCGCCGCTTCACCAATGGCATCGCTGGGATTCCGCAGAGCTGCGCATCGAGAACATGCGCCTGGCATGGACCCATCTGGCGCTAGCCTGGGCTCATAAAAGCACGTTTACGGAGCACAGATCATTATACACATGTCCCCAACAGAGTAAGGGATGTAGATGCCCGGGTCATCACTGTCCCCTATACAGCAGGACATCAGATCTCTGAAGCGGACAGTTTTGGGAGCGGTCGGGGTCCCTTTCGCTATTGTTGCAACTCCCCAAAGCCACCCCCTTTCATCCGCGGAAACACCGGGAAAAAGGGTCGCATGTGCCGGCTGCAAGGCCCACGTTTCCAATACAGTGTCAGCGTTACAATAGGTACAGCATTGCATACTTGCAATTAATCGACAGAAACCTACCCACTTAATAAAGCTACATATTTAGAATATATATTGATTAGCTGGGCATATTACACATCACATCACCACTATCTCAGATACACAGATATATTAGCTCGTTTTGGCTCACCTGGGGGTGGACGCGGATCACAGGTCTCGCATGCTGGCCTCTGCGGTAGACACGGACTTTTACTGCCACTTACTGTGTCTGTCCTCTTCTTGGCGGCGTCACACAGTAAACCTGGTCTCTGGAGGTGTGGGTGGCAATGCCTGTCTGTGGCTTCTCTCAATGCAGGCGATGGGCGTGAGGAGACTCGGGTCCGAGTTTGATCTGTTACATAGGAAACAGGGATCTGAGTCGGCTCTTACGATGGTTCGGCTTCTAGTTTGTATTCGAGTAAGAGACACAGACCACGCATTGAGTGTTAAAGTGTTAAAGGCTGTCAGGCATCTCCCCTTATTCACCTTCAATGCCTCTCTCGAACCGCCATTACTTCCGAGAACGTCATCGAATGCGTCCGCCTAGAGGAACGCATCAACTAAAACGTCATTAGAGCGACAGGAGGGGGCGCCATATTGGTAAGGGGCAGCACTTTACTGAATTATTCATGCTATTGAATTATTCAAAATGTGTTAAATAAATGAGTGAAATAAAGACACATATTACTGGGGGGAAAAACATTTTATTTTGAATAAAGAGTCTACAACATATCCTACTACCATTTTTAATACTTATAATGAAATAATAATAAACATCCCTGCATACTTTGTTTTCAAGGTTTAACTCAAGGCAAACAGTAATTTAACAGCCAAATTATTTCACAAATTACTTTTTTTTTTTTTTAAAGAAGCAAAGTTCAAAACAACACTCATAGAATTGTTGATTTATAATGTATAGGTTTTTAAAACACATGCCTTAAGCCAATGATTTTCATAATCCTCTGAATGTATATTTCAATACTGTATTTCTGTTTCAAAAAAATAAAACAAAAAACATGGTTTCTCCACAAACATCTGAAATGTGTCAATTATGTAAATAGCTGCTGTACAGTAATAAACACTGCAGTTACTACCAAGATATGCTTAACACAATGATGCTGTCATAATAGTTGTTTAAATAATTTGAAAGACTTGATTTATAATGTCTCCTGAAGTACAAAAGAGACACGTACTGACCAAGTTGCACGATTTGCAAGACTAACACCACTTCAGTAGTCCTAAAATCTGTTTTCCTTCTTTTCAGCAGCAAGCTGACCAATTGTTCTAGTGGTTGTGTGGCCAGGAGTTTATTTAAAGTTTGCTAAATGATAGGTTGCAGACACAAACACAAAGTCAATACCAAATACCACATAACCCTCATAATATGGCAGTGATTGAATAGGTCTGGTATGTTCGAGATAAGAGGTATAAATATTATTGCTTGACCCCCCAAAAATAAATTATGTGTTCTAATCAAAACAGGGATTTGGAAAGTATCTTACATCTAGTTAAAGAAATACAATTGCATTTGCACAGTTCGCAATCAATGAGGGGTAGTATTTTATTTTCAACATGAAAAATGAATACGTGCGAGTTTGCCCGAGAAAAAATACTTGCCCCCTTCCCCCATTTAGAAGAAATGTGATTTATGTAAGTTATACAGCAAAAATCAAAGCCTTAAGCTGACATTTCCTCAAGCCTGGGCCCTTTTAAAATGAAATCAAATTTGTAGTAAAAGATAAACAATGAGAAAAATACCACTACAATATTTCTACAAAAAAATAAATTTTAAGATCTGCCTTTTCTCCTCCTATATAAATAGGCAAATATGTAAAAACTATTTAACACACACATATATATTACAGACATGTATACGAGGCAGGAGAGTTGAATTCTATACTTTTCATACAGATTTGGATTTTAAATATTAAATCACAATCTTAAAGGTTGTAAACAATTACAGTACCATGTAAAAGCAAAGCTAATCATTTTCATAGTTCATAGTCTTACCATTTAATATATTTTAAAAGAAATGTCCAAACCAGGCTTAATTTAATGATATAATATCAGCAGAACTTTGACTAACAATCTTCTACAGAATTTATTGATTACATTTCCTCTAAATGTAGATTGTGTCTGAGATGTACGAATCATTTTGGTCAAACAAAATTCAAGCATTTTTTCCCCTCTCCTCATCTCTTTGGTTGAACACTTGTAGTAAAGGCTTAATTTGGTTTTCGTTTGTTTGTTTTTACAGAAAGCACTTAAAATGTTTTAACAAAAATAAAAATCGACAACAACAGCAAAAAATTTAAAAACATATTTCGTGTTTAAGGGTCAACAAAAGACACTGCGATGTATCTGGTGCCTCCCGTGGTGGGCAGGCCTTCGTGGTAGTGTGTGAGACGTCCAGGATGCATGAGAGCCCATCCTTTACGAGGCGCCTGGATAGAGCAGTCGTACCGCAGAAACCGGCAACCACCGCCCTTCAGAGAGGAACAAACCAGAGCGACAGGCATCAATGTTCTGCACATTTCACCAAGGAGCCATCATGAGCTCTTATACACACAACAACAAGTCACTAAAACTGGAATGGCTTGGGATGACCTGTAATAACTATAATTTAAAATATATTTTGATCACCCTCATTTCCTGAAGGTGTAACTTAAAAAGAGTGCAAATTACAGCGGTCTTAGTCCATGGCACCACAGAAACGAAAACAAGATCAACAAAACTATCAAAATCAAGTTGACCGCTGTGCATCAGTAATATGGGAGAGATTTAAAAATGGTAAATCTTTCAAAACTAAAACATATACATTTTCTCCAAGCACTCGTTATAAATATTTTTGTGATCTATTTAATATGAAGCCAAACAAGTACATCTTCAAATCTTGACAAATGTAGTCCTACCGATAATAAACACTCACCTTAAGGCTAGATTGACTGCCTTTTCACTGTTTAGCTTAAATCTGAATGCTGACCTTGTTCTCTACAGGTAAAAAGCTTGCTCATGAACCTATTTCACAAGGCAGTATTCTTTATTTCAAAAAATTATGCATTGACAAACGACAATTATAAGAGACATGCAATGTAGGAAAGTGAAAGTGAATAAATGACAGTCAGATATTTCACCCATTACACTCAACCCCATTGAGATATCTATTAATAACTCTGGCATTATTACAGCCAGATACATCGTTGCTGTGCGGAGGTATTGACTGTGAAACGTAAGGGAAAGAAATTACTCTGGTTCAAGGATTGTTAATAAATTATCACTCCTTCAATTGTTATGCATTCACCCAGTTTGTCTTATAAGTTGTAGTTTGACAAGTACAAAATTGTCAGATCCCAAAAAATAAATTTAATTTTTTAAATAAAAATCATAACTTTCATAATTATGCTATTATTTTCTAGAAAAAAGGTGGTAATGTTATAATATAGTGTGTCTAATCATGATCAACAATGTAGAAACTTACTAAATTACTAGTCTGCAGTTTGTATGCTATTATTTGAGTGGTCCCACATGCTTGTAGCCCTTATGGAGGGGCCACATATTTGCGCACATTGTGTGGTACACATTTTCTCTAAACTTTTCTGCATAAGCTAGGTTCTTTCTAATGCACATTATTTCTACATTTCTTATGCTATTTGCATCCAACAACTTCTACAAATTCCAATTTTAGTGGTATTTCAACACAATTTCAGCTCAAAAAGTCCCATTAGATTTTAATGGAGGAAAAGGGCAAACATATTAAAAAATAATTAAATAAAATGTTTTTCTGCAGTTTGTCTAATCATGATCAACTATACAGAATATTATAGTACAGTTTGTCTGTTTTCATTTGAAAGGTGTCACCTGTATTCCTTATAATGTCCATTTTAAAATCTTTCACGTCTAAAAAGTTCAAACCAGGCAGAAAAAGGGGCTGAGTGTAAAGTGTTAAAATAAAAATCAAACATGAATATTACATACATAGAGGGTAGCATTAGTGTCTCTTTGATGCTGCCCATCATTGTTCAGCTATCTGTAAAGTTATTGATGTACTTTCAAAAGAGTTAACCATCTTACCAAATAAAAACCATCTCAGACAAGTAGTGGAAATATTAATTTTATTATCCACTCTGTGATTAAAGAATGTAGTTAAATCCACAATGAACGTGGTTCTTAATTTGTTTAATTAAAAATAAAATCTAGAACCATTGTGAGAATCTGTTCAGTTCTATTAATGGGAAAACAGGTTTATAGAGCCTTTTTAACGATTTATTATTATCTGAGGGAGATCAGGCTTTGTAGAGAAAAAACCCAAATAATGTAAAAAACTCATGGCAACGCAAAGGTCCAAACTCACCTGATAGTCAGGCCCCACTTGGTTCAGTGCAATATTTATAGTAAAAGTGGAAGCGTCATGATGAGGTCTTAAAAATGGCTGTTCATCTGGTTTATATCTAACTACAAACGCCAGATCAAACTGGGCCTGCAAAAGAGACAACAGCAGCATGATGTAAAAAGAGACATGCAAGAGAAGATGTCAGACCCGAAGGCTTTGGGCCGCGATAATCCAACACACGAGCAGAACACCACACGGAAAGGAAAAGAACAGACGAGAGTTGACAGGACACCACCTTCCTGCACCATGCGACTCCCAATCGGGACCTGAGACCTTCCACCTGACCCTGCACAGGCCCGGGCCCGTCCGGTCAGTGTACCCATTTACCTGGTAGTCAGTGTCTTTGCTGTTCAGAGCTAAATTAATTGTAAAAGTGGACGCATCGTGGTGGGGAGCGAGCAGCGGCTGCTCGTCGGGTTTGTACCTCACCACAAAGTTCAGGTAAGAGGTACACTGTCCAAAAGAAGAAACTCGGGTCAGCAACCACAACAGGTTTTCCAAAGCGAATGTTAAATTAGGGATATGGTGAAGGTAGGAATGGTCTTACAGTTACATTTACGTCATTTCAAGAGCATTATTTATAGTAATCTAGTTTAATTATGCACTTAAACAGTAACATTTACAGTTAAGAGTTGACATGAGTTATTAGTTACATCTTGCTCTGGACTAGGGTTAGGTTTCAATCCCTCTGTAAACGCAGACGTTTGTTAGGGTTAGGTTTGATTTTCTACTGACTTCTGAGGTGTAGATTTGAATGGGCGTCTTTACATCTTGGTGTTGGCTGGGGTTGGGGTTCAGGCCTGTGTTTGGGCCTAAAATCACTTTGTAAACTACTGGATTTAACACAATTGTGCATTGCATCACAACGCTGCATTTGGCACAGCAGTATCAGCTCTCTGAATAAAGATTGATTATTATTGAGGCATTAGGTCTATTATTTTCCATCCCTGTATGAAGTGAAGATTTCTATATTTGTTCAATTCTGACAGGAACATATTTACTTTAACTAAATGAGACATCTGTTGTTGTTTTTTTTCTTTTTGTGTCTTAAAAAAAGGTTCATGTCTGAAGGCACACTGGCTGGGAAACACTTTAGAAAATTACAGTTACTACAAACATCAAAATAACATTCATTCATTTGATCACATATGCAATGAGACTGTCTAGAAATTCTTTAATATAAGATGCATTTGATAAAGGAGGATAAGAAGTGCCATCTAGTATTTCAACATTCAAACATTTCATTATGGAAAGCTTTTATTGATGCTCTGGTCCTGTGCAACTGAAATACACTGACACTTTGTTTTGAGACGAACCTGTATTTATCAACGCTTTGACCTCAGGTCACATGAATAAACTACTACATACTGGAAGAGGGGGGATCTTCTCTACACAGGGGATGAGCTAAATAAATGCATTTTATACTAGAGCATTTATTATAGCTTGCCACTGTAATTTCTGTCAGAAATGTGAATTGTAAATGCGGTTATAATCCATAGATGGTGACTTCATTACATGCATTTAATTGTGGATTTAACCATTTCCTGTGCTTACCTTGGTGTAATATCCAGGGTACATTTTCTCTGTGATCGGAGCAATGTACTCGAGCAAAAATTGATGCCACTCTTTCTCGTAATTAATCTGATTCATATGGATGTCTATCGTCGGCACATTTTCATAACCACCTTGGATCCGAGTGTCCTGGACAGAAAAAGATAAAGCCTCAACATGAATATCTCAGGCTGGGAGCAATTTTCTAATTTGCACGTCTTTTTAGATCCACAGTAATACAGTCTTCACATTTCAGCCATTTAATGTGAAGTAATTTGCTGGTATAAGCAGCATAAATCATGCCAACCTTTCCCAGAAGGCACATATATTACGCCCCTGGTACAATGTTACAGGTTCAGATTAACATGAATTAACCATATTAAACTTTACCGAATTGGAACCCCCTGACCACTGCCCAAAGTTTTCCATTTCTTCAACAAGGTGGTTGCAGCCAACATCAGTCATTATAGGAAACCAGTAAACATCAGGGCATGGCTGTGGAAACAAAGATACATTATAAGGAGATAGACTGAATACCTACCGACTCCTAGAATATAAATCATATTACCCATGAAGTACTTTAAAGCCATTAAACAGAGTTACCCACTTTTAGGTTATGTCTAGTCATTTGGCTACAGAAAATCTTAATGTTGCTTAATATATAGATTAAGTGAATTGTTGTATATCTGTAATTTAATGTCATTAAAGCTTTGAGTTTTGAAAAGATCCCAATGGTTATGTAGAGGTTTCTACTACTTGAAATGTGAAAATAAATCAATACAGTTGAAAAATATTTAACAGAGAAATGTGGTAATTTTCCTTAAAAAGTGTGTGTGCAATATAAACCGGAGAAGCACAAAAGCAGTGCAGGACTGATATTCACCGTTTCTATCAGGTTGTCTTTCATGATCCGGCTGTAGTTCTCATGAATGTATCGCTCTTCCCAGTCCTAGTCCAGTGGAAGAGACACAAAAGGTGAGAGCAGGCAGTTCAACAACTGGCAACCAAGCTTTCCTTTTAAATTGGCTCTAGCTGAGACAGAAGTGAAGTGAGACAGGTTATCGGAGACTCCGTCATCCTTACCATGGGGTTCTCAAAGATCTGCCAGAGATCATTGTGCAGGTGAGAGGTCTGGTAGTTTTCTGTGGAAAGTATGCGTCCAAACTGATGTCTGTTGGTAATATACATGAAGACTCCCTGTGGTAAAATAAGGAAGATGGAATCACAACATTTTCGAAGGTCTCACTGTACTGGGCTATAGAAGTCTTTAAAAATAATGTACAAATCACCGGAGGGTCAATTGCAGCAGCCTTCATCCATTTTACTATATAGAGTAACAAAGCCATAGCAGTAACTGCAACTCCGAAGAAAAGAGGATACTAAAGGGTGTAGTTAGTGTAGTCAGCAAGTCAGGAACAACTATCTTGTCTAATCCATTCCTTCCGTGTGGTATGTCAGATTAAATTACCGTTTGCCACAAAGTACAGACCTGGTTTCGCACAGTGTGGCAGAAAGCCATGTCAGCGTCCAGATTAGCAGAATTGAAAAGGTCTTTCTCCGAGAGCTCGGTCTTCAGGACGCTGCCTTTGATGAGGTACAGGCTGGTGATGTACGGCACGTTCCAGACCCCACTGTCGAGAGGAAAAACAAACTCCACCTGAGAGCAGGCACAATATCTGGGTAATCATAGATTTACTGATACGACCTTTCGTTCACTATGGATTTTGTGGAATGTGCCATGGAAGTGTCTCCCAGTTGGAGAACAATCAGCAAAAAAGTAAGTTTTTTCTGACAGAGACGAAGAAGTTGAAAAGGTCACTTACACTCTCCTTCCTTGGACAATGTCCACATAGTCTTCAGACCGAGCGTAGTACCCATCTGCACTGAGCGCGCCCCAGAAATTAGACCACAGCTTCCCAGGGCGACCGATTAAAGGAGCTATGATGGGCCTTGAAGGGGAAAAAGGAGGCAAAGATATAACATTTCAAAGAGCAATGGCTTTCAGTTGTATTTATTTAGATTCAATTTGTGTACCGTCTATCCCTCAATCCCATATTTATCTACTTAATTGCCTTTTCTTGCCCTCAGGCGAAAGTGTAAACTGCACTAGATCCAGCATGCCACCAATTATTCTCTATGGATGCCAGATGTCCCGCTACAAATTAAAGGATTTAAGTGAAACCAGGCTAAAATTAGATGAACAGCGTCATGTGTGAATTTAAGCGACTCTAAATTGCAGGTTACTCACACACAAAAACTGAAACGTTTAACATATTTACTTGTTCTGTTCGATAAGAATTGTGAGGGTGTTGGGATTCTTTAGCACAACTTCCACGTCCACACTGAAGTAATACTCGCAGTCTACATCCTGCCGGCACACATCTCTGAAAACAACACAAGAAAGAGAAACACTATACAAGGTATCTGAAAGCTATGATGGAACAAAACACTTTGTGAGCAATAGATCTATAGATTATAGGGAAAATATCAAGACAAACATGTGCCCTCATAATTGTACCCTAAATTGCACCAAAAACACACATTTTAGAATCAGATGCACATGCCACTTAGTTTTCAGAAACCAGTTCATTATTTTAGTAGTGGATCTTTTCTGCAAAAACAGCCAGTGAACATACGCTCCCAGGTTCCGTGACTGTGCGGTGTCTAGCTCCTCTTCTGGACCCACTACCTTCACTGCTCGATATTCTGACCCATGAACCTCCAGGAAAGACTTCACATGTTTCTCATGATGGGGCTCCTGAGAAACAAACCACACGGTTAGAGAAAAGACAAATAAGCAACTGAGAACGAGCAGCTGCAGAGTGCATACATTATTCCAAGAGATATAAGGTGAGATAACCCTTCAGAGCCCTGCCCCACAGTGAATCGATGTGTAATGCAATGCCCTAGAAATTGAATTGCACAGTTTTTTTACAATATCTCAATCCACTTCACTCTTTACATCGTCAGAGCCTGAGCTAAGATAAGTATGTTACACTATTTAGACACTAGATGGCACTCCGCTTTCTAAAGCAAAAAAGTCCAATGACAACTCATCCATAATACAAAGCTGAACAAAAAAAACCACGTGCTATCATTATCAGTGGTTTTATGTTTAAAATAAATTCGGGGATCTGTCACTCTGATGTCATGGGATAATGGCATGTCCACTCACGTGATTGTATATGAAGAGCTTGAGTCTGTCTTTTGGGTATTTCAGATTCAGCAGCCGTTCAAAAAACACTGTTACAAAAGGAGTGGGTTGCTGAATAAAGATCCCTATCAAGACCAGGGGATAATCAGCCTCCTTAAGAAGAAAAAGCAGAAAGAAAAAAAGATGTATTAATTGAAGTAAACGACAGCTGCAATACAGAATCTGTGGTCAGTCGGAATCTGCGTTCTGCTGTGACTGTGAATTGAAACTGCAGCCTTAACAATAGGATCCAACATCTGCAGAAATGAGAATTCAATCATTCAGACTCTGAAATCCACCCACAGCCTGCCAGACTGTGTCAGGAATTTCCCCCTGGAGAAAAGGTTTGGCAAAATGTGCTTTTACAGTGTCCAGGATTAGTAAGCTACGTGTACTTTCAACGTGGTATAAAAGGAGCATTTTGGACGAGCATTTCACGTTCAGGCTAGAAATTCAGGCTGAGCTGATGGTTAGAGCGCCTCTCTGAAATACATTGTGAATTCCCAGTCCCACTGAATTCCCACTGTAGCCGTGCGTTTCCTCTTAGCCCTCCCATGCTTACCTTGACTCCAGTCAGAGGTCTCTGATCCTCATCACACACAGTGCAACCCGTTTCAAACGTCCACACCCTTGGGATGTAATTGCCCAGGTAGTTTAAATGGAGCTGAAAAACCAAGGCAACAGTTCAGAAAAGAAAGTGAAAATAATGCATCACTTAGCATTACACAGTGGATGGCAAACAAATATAATACACAGATCATAATTGTATTTTATTGCACAATAGAAAACTTATGTTTGGAAAAGAACCTCCTTTGGAGTTGTGTACGTTTTTGCTTTAATAGTGTATGAGAAATACGAGACCGACTATTCAAAAACTAGAACAATGCAGATGTGTTCAGTAGAAATAACATAACATAATTTATGTACACTGAACAAAAATATAACCACAATTTCAAAGATTTTTCCGAGTTATAGTTCATATAAGTAAATTAATCAATTGAAATAAATGTATTACGCCCTAAACTATGGCTTTGAAGTCTCAAGTTTTGAGGGAGCGTGTGATTGTCAGGTCATGACCCTGGTGAGGACGACGAGCCGCAGATGAGCTTCCCTGAGATGGTTTCTGACAGTTTGTGCAGGAATTGTTCGGTTGTGCACACCCACAATCTCATCAGCAATATGGGTCTCAGACGATGCCGCAGGTGAAGAAGCCGGATGTGGAGGTCCTAGGCTGGTATGGTTACATGTGGTCTGAGGTTGTGAGGCGGTTAGACATACTGCCAAATTCTCTAAAAGGACGCTGAAGGCGGCTTATGGTAGAGAAATTAACAATTCAATTCCCTGGCAGCAGCTCTGGTGGACATTCCTGCAGTCAGCATGCCAATTGCACGCTCCATCAAACCTTGACATCTGTGGTATTGTGTTGTGAGAAAACCGCACATTTTAGAGCGGCCTTTTATTGTCTGCACCTTCGTAATTGAGAGAAAAAAAAATCTGCACCTCTTTTCTGTGCATATGGAAGATTTCTGGGATCTTTCATTTCAGCTCATGACACATGGGACCAATACTTAACATGCTGTGTTTATATTTTTGTTCAGTATACGTCTGTTAGAATGGGAGTAATTGAGACAGTCACAATAGAAGAAGTGATGCTACCCCTGACCTTGGTGGGTCCGTTACCATGAACGATGACGGGCAGTGTGTCGAACGCCACATTCCTGGCCCGAACGCGACCGTCCTCAAATTTCAATACCACTTCATCTGTACACCGAACAGGCGGCAGAAAACAAAACATAACACAGGAAATTGGAACCATTTGAAGAGCATTAAGGTCTTCCACAGGATCACAGAGCAGAGGAAAGACTAGACTGTCTCAGGTCATTTATAATAACGACTAAAATCCAAATCAAATAAAAAACAGACAATCATGCTGTAGACAGAAGCGTGTGGAATCTTCACAAACACAATAAATTAGGTGGGGTTCATAATTAGTCAATGCCTATTGTACACTACACGAAAGCTTCAAAGCAATGAAATGGCCAAGTTCGATTCATTCCACTTCTAGACTTCATTTAAGACATTAGACATCATCTAAACCTTTAATGGTTTTACTATTAAACGGCTTTATACGTTTCCTTTTTATGCAATTATACTAATGAAGCTCCACGTATATTAATGAAAGAATGGATCCCTTGAAACAAACACCAGATGTATAATAGGTTACTGTGTTTCTTTTGAAAAGAAAAATCCCACAGTATGTGCAGGCATATCATTTGGACTGTTAACTGATACATTATTTAACACACAAACACACACTAATTTCCCATAATGAGGTACACCTAGGTTTATGGTGTTAGTTACAGCATCCAAAAGTTTTTATTTGTATTTTAATTTTTAATGACTTCTAAATGGAAATAGTAGTAAACACAAGGATCAGTACAGTTCATATAAAATCGAGTGCCTTGTGATCTCCGTGGGCTACAGGTTGATGAAAATAAATCCTTGTCCAGCCAGCTGCGTCTCTCTCTACAATATCCAGTGTCGGTTAGCCGGTGAAAAGTTATATGGAAAAGCTTGTGCTCCTGCTCCCCCCCCGCCTCTCTCTCCCAGCAGGCAGGCTACGTGTGCTCAGACACATCTCACAGCAAACTCATAAATTCCATACTCAGAAACAGACGCAGCCATAGGCAGGCAGAGACGCTACTGCTAAGCACTGCTGGCAACTCTCCAAGAAAACAGTGGCTGCTGGCTGTACATAATAATGCATATAAAAAAGATAAAAGAATCAAGGTGTTCAGATCTCTCATGACAAATGTCTGCTTCCTCCCTCCTACCTGTATCTTTCTTCATAAAAACACAAAATAGCTCCCAGGAGAGAAAAAAAGCACCTAATTTTAACTTAATTTCCCCTTATAAGAATTCCTAGTAGTGAACAGCAACTGTATTGAACTTATTCAAATTAATTATCTTGGCTCATACAGGGCCTGTGTGTCTCTGTCTTTCTTGCAGTGTCTTGAGAAGACAGACAGAGACACTCAGTTCTCAAAACATCTGATTTCCCTTGCCTTGAGTTAAACATAGCTATATTGATAACAAACCTTCCTATCGTTTCTGAGTCATCCACAAGGTTACAGAAGTGTACCAAAATGTACCAAAGGGTTTGACAGATCTACTTATTAGCCTTATTGTCGATTGAGTAATCTGTTATTTTTGCATACCAATCAGTATTTAATGCATATTTATTGATACTTCCCAATAGGGCTGTGCGATATGACGATATATATCGTATGACGTCTATCGTTTCATATGATGCTATATTGTTTATATCGTGGTGTCGCAAATTGCAAACTTTACGGCAGTATTTTTCATCATTAGGACTCTTTGCGTTCTTCCCGGTTCTTCCACACGTGCTGGATGCAGGTAGAAATGAGCATCAGAAACACAGACGGACATGAGAGAGAGAGACCTGACACACAATAACACACAACCAAGAGATACTTTAATGCGCAAGCGCACACGTTGCGCCCCGCTCTCGTCTCCGGGCTGAACTCAATCTGCAAACACCCCCCACCCCCCCTAATTTAGATTGATATAATTTGTATAAAATTAATAATAACGTTTGTTTGCATTTTAATAAATTGGAAAGCAATGCAAACACATGCAGAAAGTATCATTTTCTTTTTATTAAGAGGGTGAAGTGGTTCAACAGTTGTATTATTATTATTATTATTATTATTATTATTATTATTATTATTATTATAACTATTTTGTATTAACATCGTGCTGTACTTGTAAGCAGAATCGAGACGCGACAGTCAGAGGAGAAATGTCTCTGTCCAGCAGATGTTAATGCGCCACTATTATCCCAGATGTGGTAAATCTTCCTGAATCTGTACCTTACAGCGCATGTGTTGCGTTTATTACTATTACTTGTGTTACTGTTGTTTTGTGACAGTAAATCATGCTGTGTGTGTATAGATGTGCTCTGAGGAAGATAAGTCGAAACTCGTATGCATTATAATGTTAACTCTAATAAATAATTTTTGAGACATCGGTGAATATGGACTGTTTTTAGACGGGAGCTGCTGTCCTTCCTTGACCGGATAATTGTTCTATATAAAATCCCTGTGATAAGGCACCCCGCATTTAAGATTTATTAAAACTATTGTAACGCCAGCTTTTTTTAAACTATACTAATACTGTGTTTGACCCCCTTTCGCCTTCAGAACTGCCTTAATTCTACGTGGCATTGATTCAACAAGGTGCTGAAAGCATTCTTTAGAAATGTTGGCCCATATTGATAGGATAACATCTTGCAGTTGATGGAGATTTGTGGGATGCACATCCAGGGCACGAAGCTCCCGTTCCACCACATCCCAAAGATGCTCTATTGGGTTGAGATCTGGTGACTGTGGGGGCCAGTTTAGTACAGTGAACTCATTGTCATGCTCAAGAAACCAATTTGAAATGATTCCACCTTTGTGACATGGTGCATTATCCTGCTGGAAGTAGCCATCAGAGGATGGGTACATGGTGGTCATAAAGGGATGGACATGGTCAGAAACAATGCTCAGGTAGGCCGTGGCATTTAAACGATGCCCAATTGGCACTAAGGGGCCTAAAGTGTGCCAAGAAAACATCCCCCACACCATTACACCACCACCACCAGCCTGCACAGTGGTAACAAGGCATGATGGATCCATGTTCTCATTCTGTTTACGCCAAATTCTGACTCTACCATCTGAATGTCTCAACAGAAATCGAGACTCATCAGACCAGGCAACATTTTTACAGTCTTCAACTGTCCAGTTTTGGTGAGCTTGTGCAAATTGTAGCCTCTTTTTCCTATTTGTAGTGGAGATGAGTGGTACCCGGTGGGGTCTTCTGCTGTTGTAGCCCATCCGCCTCAAGGTTGTACGTGTTGTGGCTTCACAAATGCTTTGCTGCATACCTCGGTTGTAACGAGTGCTTATTTCAGTCAAAGTTGCTCTTCTATCAGCTTGAATCAGTCGGCCCATTCTCCTCTGACCTCTAGCATCAACAAGGCATTTTCGCCCACAGGACTGCCGCATACTGGATGTTTTTCCCTTTTCACACCATTCTTTGTAAACCCTAGAAATGGTTGTGCGTGAAAATCCCAGTAACTGAGCAGATTGTGAAATACTCAGACCGGCCCGTCTGGCACCAACAACCATGCCACGCTCAAAATTGCTTAAATCACCTTTCTTTCCCATTCAGACATTCAGTTTGGAGTTCAGGAGATTGTCTTGACCAGGACCACACCCCTAAATGCATTGAAGCAACTGCCATGTGATTGGTTGGTTAGATAATTGCATTAATGAGAAATTGAACAGGTGTTCCTAATAATCCTTTAGGTGAGTATATATCCCATAACAACATAACACACGTAATAGTAATCACACAACACTTGCCCTGTAATGTGTTGCATTCTGCATATATGTCCCACGACAGCCTGCATGTAGTATTTGTTAGTTTTGCTTATTGAAGGATTAACGAAATACTTGTAGTTTTAATGTCTTTAGGTCTTATTTTGTGGCTTGATTGGATAAAAACAAGAAATAGAGATATATATGGTGTATCGCTCAAACTTCTAAAACTATCGAGATATTATTTTTAAGTCATATCGCCCAGCCCTACTTCCCAATAATTTCCTTTGCAATTTCCAAGTTTCTTTAATACTTTTTCCATCGGTTCAAAGAGCAAACTGTTTATCATACCATGTAAAACACTGATGTCACTTAACTACATCCTCGTTAATATTAATAGCCTTAATGAATGGAAAATGTTAAACTAGTTATAACATAGCATAAAACAGTTTACTTCTTAACCAGTTTTCAACAATATCTGTTGGTCCCTTTTACCATGTAAAAAACATTGTATTCCCAAACTTAAAATATATATCCGAGCCTTACCTATAGCTCCATTGAGGTTCTGGAAGATCCTGCATTTATTGTCCAAAGTAATATTGATCTGTATCTGAAAAAAAAAAAATCATCAAAATTGAAATTGAAATTATTTACATTTGATGTGTACATTTTAAAACATACATTATAAAAAACAAAACGTGCATTTTTATCCCAGAAACAGAAAAATACTCCCCAGAATAATCTGTGAATAATTTTCTATTCCAATAGTTCTTACTGAATAGGCAAACTATAAAGTTAGTACAATTGAATACAGAGTATTTGGCTGCATTTAAAAGACGCCAGTGTTTAATGTCATCTGATACAGCAAAGCCCCCGACGGCATGAAAATACAATCCAATGGGAGGAAATAAGGCTCTGCATACCCTTTTCTCTGGGTTGATGTAAACCTTTGTGTAAAACAGCTGGTCACTGTCAGCATCCTTTCCGCTCCAGTCTGCCACCAGCTTTTTCAGGTTCGATGCATAGCCAATGAACCCTACAAAGATAAAGGCATTAGTGCTTCCAAGGTACTGTTAAATTTATTTTTTACGTTGTGTTATACAAACAGGTACAATTATACATATTAGTAACACAGTGTAGGGCAGTGAGTGAACTGGGGAATAGGGGACCGTGATTTGCAGGAGTGGGGTTTCCCTTGAGCGGAGGAAAATAAACAAAACCCAGCTCTGTGCAGAACCTGAACTACACACGGTGTTTGCGTACAGGAGGTCCAGTCACAGTACCAAAGGGAGTGGACAATCTCAGGGTCGGTAGAACAGGCAGTGGTCGTTTTCCCAAGGTCACGGTTCTCATAAAGCCAGGAGTCCATTTCCAAAGCAAGGTTGTTAGCCAGCATCAGTCAAGGTTACAGATGCCGTTAGCTATCTCTTTTCTTCACTCGTGTATTCCCACTCTTTGCCCTCCTAATCCTTTCTAAGATACCAAGACCCTCAGTGTTGCAGCCGGCTTGTTTTTATAGTGTAGGGGAAAGGGGAAGCACCCGTCTCTACCCGTTTCTAGGTACTTTCTCATCTCTTGGAAAAAAATGCATCACTTCCTTTGTTCATCTCTGGTCTGTTCATCTTGCAATGTGTTGTTATTTTAACATTTTCACTTATTTTCCATTGTTTATTGTTATTTGACACATACATCTTGTTGTCCACAACACAAGGAAGCAATACATTTATTTATTTATTTGCAGATAACACAAATTATGAATAAATAAATGTAAAAATACGTAATCAAAACTATACAAAACTCAGCAATATTATATGATGAACTAGTAAAATACACTCTGGAAACGTGTACTGCATATTTGTCTGTAATTCCATCTAGGAATTACACTCCCGATTCTAGCATTCAGGTCAATCTTTTAAATTAATTGACGAGTTCCTGTATCAGTGGCCAGGTTCCATGACGAGACTGCCAAATCAAATTAAAAGCCAGGCTTCTTGGAAACATTGTGCAGCTTCGGTAACTCTTCCTTTCCTGAAGTCAGCTCTTTAAAATTGAACCTCTTTAGTTACATACAATATCATTTCTGAACTAGTAGAATCATAAGCTAGTGTCAGGTTTTCCTGCATTTCCCCAGTCCCCCCAGTTCTCAAGAGTAGAGAAATCTCTGCAGGCTTGAGGACGGCTCCAATGGTGGTTTGAGAGAAAGTGTTCAGATTTTGGAGGTGTGTACACGATTAAACTGATTTCAATTAAAACATTAAGCAATGAACAAGATGTCATTTACCTCCTGATCCAAGGAACCTCTTGCCCTCTGTGAAGTAGGGGTACTTGTCTTCGAGGTGGCGGTCCGGCCAGATGAGCGTCTCCGCAGAGAAGACCACCCTGTGCTTGGCCTGTTGAAACTTCTTCAGCAGCTCTTTGGGACCCGAGGAGAAGATCACATCATAGCTGCACACATGGGGAAAACACGGCTTCATCAGAAGATCCCGTCACAAAGTAGATTACAGCACAGGTCAGCCATACTTACTTCAAAATAAATCTTATAGTTTTCATCATTCGTCGATTTAATTTTGGGTGTGTGTTCTTTCAACAGGATCAGTACCATACGTGCTAAAATGACACATTAGTGAGGCATCTAGTCATTAGGTGAGGATTTTTGTTATTTCTTTCCTACCTGTCAATGAACAGAATGACTTGATCTTCTTTCTCCACCTTCTCCAGAGCCGATTTGAGCAGGCGCACCTTTTGGCCTCCTGCAGGGGGGCTCATATAGGTCCCCCCTCTCCATTTCTCTCCCCTGCCCAGCACCTGCAGGATGACAGAGACGTGCTTATGCATCTACTGAACTTGCTTAACAAAATACAAAGTCCTTTCCCCGAGTTAGAAACTGCTACATATTAATGAACCAGTCTGGTTAAGTCCCCTACAGTGAACTGTTTTGAAAACCCGGGTGATTAAACACAATATGCATTTATTTTCATTGCATTTAACTCAAATTCAAAGATTTAAACAGTTTAGTTTCAGTACAACTTTATTTCTATTACAAAGCAATGGAGTGTGCGAGGAACTAATATGTATGATTTCTACAGGTCTTGCATACCTTGATATTATAGTTAAAGACTTTGGCTGAGCTCATGAAGCGTCTGAATCCATCCGTCTCTTTCGTGGCCACAGTAAAAACTAAGAGATTTTCTGAAAGAAAGAAAGAAATATATAATGTAATAGAATTCAAAATCAAGAATAAACAGATACTGTATTAGACCGAAAGTGAAATAACCTTTAAAAAAAAAATCACAATGTCACAACTGGTAATGTATTCTAATTGTTCACTGTTTAAAATATTATTTCATATTTGGGGGAAGATAGAGAATACAGATTTAATATTAAAGTATACTCATACATATGCATTTCCAAAATAAGCAATTAAATTCTAACAGCACTTAATCTTTATATTCAATCCAAAAGCAATTATCTAAAATGACGTCCTGACAATAGTGTGCCATACGCAGTGAAGTAGAACCAGCAGCAACTTGTAACCAGACTTATTTTTCAGTAATGCAAGATATGTAAAGATTTATCTTTTTAAAATTAAAATTGGTTAGAAACATGATAAAATAGATTGCTTGATGATTTTGTTGAGTTTTCTTCCTGCTGTATACCAGACACAACATTGCACTGGTTAATGATATTCCAGCACAACACATGCATTGTCTTATATAGGATATACTTTCACTGGAGAACAAACATTTCTGACCCCCTCCATGTTGTTTGTCAACAGCCAACATGGCACAAACGTGACAAAACAGGCAGGTGGCCAGGCCTCTGTGACGTACCACTAAGTTGTAACATGCTTAAACAAACCATCACCAAGAATAAACAAGGCAAGAGGTTACAAGTTCACAACCTACGTGGTGATCAGCACACAAAGGTGCCAAGGATCTATACAGAGTAAGTTCAGATGCTTGGCAATAGAGTGAAACAGATATTTGATTACAATTTTAAATGTATTGCACTGAAGAAATGTAATCACAAATGATTGATCAGTTTCATTCCCATGCGTTTGTACTGAGCTGTGAAGCTTAAGAAGTTTTAGCGCGATAGTAACATCTATCCACAATGATGTCAAAATTAGCATTACGCGTTGGTTTAATACAAGAATGTGACCTTCATATTCACCGAGAGTTTGGATTTTTAGTGATTTATAATATCCCTATCAGATTTGGTGTTTAGAAGAACTATATTCATATTTAGGAATATATCTGCCATCAACGCAAATGGAATTGAATGACCTATTATGACAACACTGCCCCCTATTCATCTGCCAGAGTACACGGCATGGAAACTCAAGCACGAATAAATCAAAGCAGCAGCACTGGGCAGGCATGGACACTATATCGACCCGAAACGGGAGTCCCACTCAAACCCATCCCACCGCACAGCCCACACGTTCTAGAATGCGTCCCAGTGGAGCCCAACAGAGCCGCCAACTCCATCCTCACAGGCTGGGTGTACAGGCGGCCGGTCGGTCCTGCGTTTCTGTGAATGCGGGCATCCACGTCAGCAGCACAGAAATCTCGAGAAATCCCAGCCCTCCTTAAGTTTGATTAAAGGGGTCTTCTTTTTAAATCGTAACTTGGCGATTTAGCAGTGAAGCAGCTGTCCTTAAACATGGATAACCAGGATGCCTTTTGGGGGGTTTTGTTTCTTTGTGTGTGTGTGTGTGTGTTTTAAGTTCTGCAACAGTTTTCGGTTACTACACACAGATGCGAAGCGCTAGCAAGTATCCATCTTCCACACGCCGCCGGGCACGTACTTTTACTTCTGCAAAGTATCTCAAATACAACTGTAAAGGCATGCAAAATAATACACGAATCACCACAGTGAATGGCAGGCTACATAAGCAATACAATAAACACCAATACTTTTGTTTGAAAAGGATCTTAAAGATCAACTGAAATGTACATACAAACACTTGTTGTTTGTTGCTTTTAGGAATGTGGTGTTATGACGCATCGGGATTCAGTTACATTGTATGTGTGTGATTTCCAAATCATACCACTGCTGGCATGCTTACCTTCAGGTATTGCCTCCTGTTGCTCACAGTTTACCTCGATCAATAGTGCGGATAAACATATCCAACAAAATAGCGTCAAGGCCTCGGTCCTCATGTTTATACTAGTGCTATACTCTCCTGTCCTGAGTTATTTGCAATCTCGTTTCGCTATTTGGTTTCCTTGCTCTTTTCGGCGCGGCGTTGTGTTGTGTTGGTCCGAGTTTCTGCTTCCTTCCCAGCGGGATTTTAAAAGTCCGATCTCCTCTCCACCCCTCTGTACATCACCGAGGGCTCCTGCGAATCAGCAGCTGCAGCCACCTCTGTAATAAACCTCTGGACTTCCAAAAAAGAGGGGTTGGCTTTCCCGAAGTACATCAAAAAGGACAGCTGTTACAATCTGGGTGTAAACATTCTTGTGGATAATCTAGAACAAAAGGGAAATGTTACAATTTGAGTGTAAACGTTCTTGCCTTCAGTTGGATAATCTAGAACAATAGCTGGCGAATATAATCCAATTTTTATTATTTTCCAGATTGTAATTTTAACATTTTACTAAACTCTTAAAAAAGACATCAACTAGGAAGATATGTACAATCACAACTGTTATTACTGAACTGAACTGAACTGAAAACTGATTACCCATCTTTCTTATTTGTGCAAAATGTACCATGGTAAATGTCCATATAATGTTCTCAGAGTAGTGTGCTGGACCACAGTAAAAACATGTTAAAATGTGGCTTAAAAATATGGTGCAAGTGCAAGTTTACCATGTTAAATATGAGATAAAGTGGCACTCCTTTATATTTGATATCATCCAAAAGATTGATTTATAGCTGATTAAAAATGACACAGAATCAGTTTAATAAAGAAAAGATTACACAGACTAGCATTCACATGTATGGCAGTGCATATAGCTTTTCTTACAGGTATCTATTGCTAATTGTTACCATGTTTCAATTCAAGGACAAACATTTCTAAAAATAACTAGTTTTAAGGACATTTTGCACTGAATACGAAGGCCTTAAGACCTTCTAAAATGCACACAACATTTAAGATTATATTGCTGAAATATTAACAGTTTCTGAACATTAGAACAAGTATGAAAGTAAAGTATGATTACACATAAGGAGTTATCCTTCTGCTATATACAATCACATTGTAACTTTTGGCAAGCCAAGTTATAATTTAGATATCTTGAAATGATTTGCAGATATCTCTAAATGAACAGGACGTAATTTGCAAATATCTCTAAATATTCCAGATATCTTCAAATGATTTAAAGATATGTCTAAATTAATTGCAGATATTTTTTAAGTGAATTTGAAGGTATCTTTTACATTTAAATATATTTGAATTAATTTATAGAGATCTCGAATTAATGTCAATATAGCTCTAAATATTTGAAGACATACTAAATACGTTTACAGATATATTTAAATATTTTAAGATACCTCCTACCTCCTTCCATACCTAACTACCCTAAATAATGCTAAACTGCAAACTATCACTGATACTAATCTACATACAACCATATTATATATTGCATATTCAATCACCCATTAAACACCCATTAAACACAAACTGCTGTCACATGCAGTTAAATATCTTTAAACACTAAATGGTAGTTTTGTATTTTCAATCAGTTACCTAATCTTCCATTATTTAGAGGCAAAATGTTATGTGTGGAGAGAATTGACCACTGTATTACCCAGCTGGGTAAATCACAACGTGTACAGGCAAGTTGCATTGATTTAATCGTTTTAACTAGGATATGTACAATTATTTGTCAATCGATGAAAGTCTGATAATAATTAGCTGAACAACGCTAATATTAAACCCATATCCACCACTGCGATATTGTGGTCTTCCAAAATGAAACTAAACATGCACTGAAAATAAGATGTTAAACGAAGCATTGTTGTTGCTGTCTGCTTTATTTTCAAATTTAAACTACTCCCCCGTTTAAGAAAGACCATTTGAAAACAAAAACCTCATGCAAAGATAATTTTGCATTGGTTGTATAAGCCAGCAGCCGCGCTTTGCGACACTGCCGGTTGTTGTTTTCTCTCGGTTTACGGCAGCAGCTCGGGAAGTGTCAGAGGGACTCGGGCGAGAAGGAAGCGGCTGGACAAATGGAGAAAAGACGAAACACTGACAGTGGGAGGAAAACAGACGAGTAAATGTAACCAAACCTCGGGAAAACAACACAAGCTGAAAAACACCAGACACCCGGACGTTAGCCCAACACCGACGCAACGTGACAGGTCGTGTTTGGTTGTGTTTCTAGTTTCGCGATGTATTTGCATTGTTGACTGAGACATCGACTTGAGACAGATCCGTGTGCAGTTTGATATATACTTTAAACCGACCGCAAAACCAGGGCATTACAATGTGATTAAACTAGTACAGCGACACGGAAGAGGGAAGCGTTTATTTCCACAGCTTGTTTGTGCACGAAATTACCCATGCACTTCCATCGAAACTTTCAGAAGTTATTTTTGCTCCGATGCGTAGGTTTCTGCTGATTGTGTGTAATGCACCCCAGCCGTAGAGAGTCAATGAAGAGCTGTGGTAGGTTTTAAATCTCATTGCTCTGGATATTTGTGTAATATAAAATAACTAAATCCAGTACACGAGAGTCAGGCACGTTGACTACAGGGAAAATTACAGTAGAGACGTGCAATTAAACACCTTGGACATGTTAAAAACACATTGCTGTCTCAATCCCGGAAGGAGTCCGCAATACAAACACAATGTCTATTTAAGACCCAACGGCTGCTGAGTTGTAAGAGTGGACAACAATGTAGACGACATACTAGTAGTGTAGATGCAGGCGTCACAATAATATAAAAATGGGTCACTGTTAAAACAAAACTGGGGACAGCAAATACATTTCGACTGACATATTTTCCATATCCATAAATCTAATAATAATACTAATAATAATGTGGCTGCAGCAAAGACTGAAGGGACTGCCAGGACTTCTGTCCAGCAGCTGGGCCAGAAGGGTCCTTCTTGGATTACTCATCTTGTTAATGATTTACTGGTATCTCAGCTCTGATGGCATCTTGCGGTACTTGAGCAGGTCAGAGCCTGGGGGAGCGACAGGGCAGTGCTTGAAGACGGAGATTCAGAGGTGGAAACCACTGGTTGAGAGAGGGGAAGGGGTTATGATAGACCCACAAAGTAAGATGGTTGTACCTGCTGTGGTTGGGAATGGACATTTCTTGGTGGACATCGATTCCAATAAACTTTGGGTCTCCTCCTCCCAGCCCGGCTCTGCCCCCATACACCTGACCGAATACCCCCCTCTGGTGGGGCTCAAGCCCTCCGTGATGCACTCGGAAACCCAGGCGGTGATGCTCTGGTTCCGTAAGGGCTCTGTGCTCTCCGTGCGCTGCGTCCTGATGGGCTCTTCCCCGACGCCCCGGGAATGTGTGACCGTCAGGGAGGAGTTCATCGCCCACCGCAGCCGGCCCAACGTGTACCTGCAGAGGATCCACATCTCCAACCCGTCCGACAGGTCCGCGGCTTTTGAGGTCTCTTCCTTGTCCCCGTCTTTCGGGAGCAAGTTCTCGACCAGCGTGGAGAAGGTGGATGACAAGGACTTCATGCTCTCTTCCGGAAGAGTCCTGACCGAGAAGAACGAGATCGTGCTGGTGGTGGTGGCCACGAAGAGGATGGGCAACCGGCTCCAGGTAGCTGCCAAATCAGAGTTTGCTGAGAATGTGCTGTCGGTGGTCTACACCTCCGAACCCTTGGACCTCTCCAAGCTGGAAGAAACCTTCAACAGGCTGAGGGATGCAGCCAAGAAGGAGATGGGAGAACTGCTGAGAACCAGTGTAGAAGATCTCTACCAGGATCATCAGCAGGCTTGGATTGACCTCTTCACATCAGGTAATGCTGTTGTGTGTAGATTTACCCGTTTTTTTAACGTGTGTGTGTATATATAAATATGAACATATTTATACTAATAATGTGAATGCAGCATCCAGCATCCCAAGCTAATCCACTAACATTGTGCTTTCAATTACATGCATAAATGAGAATCACATGAACCGGGAGACTAATTCAGAATTTCAGTACTTGCAATAATATGATACTTTAACTCATCCGTCCCAGATGAGAAAGTACTAATTGCTACTGTGTGAGTAAAACAGCCATTGTATTTTAATTACACGCCTAGAATAGGTAGTAATACCCTTAATTTTACATCTATTCAAATGTGCTTGGGTAGGGCTACAGATAGGTTTAACAAGAAAATCAAGTTAGTTTTCAATAAAGCTGAACTAGAAACAAAATCCCTGTTTTATTATTTTCAATCCTACAATCTGTTGGGAAACATGTATTTTGTTTTTCATGTGAATTAAACTATGTTTCTATTATGTTCTACAGTGACGCTTCTATTGTTGTTATTCTTCCCCTGCAGGGGTGGAGATGAGGAAAATCACGGACTCCCACACGCCCTCGAGCGACACGGTCAACACCACGCTGTACTACGTCCTGTCCACCTCCACGGCTCCCCTGCTGGACAAGAGGATCACGGCAGAGGAGCGCGAGAGACTGGAGTCCAGCCTGAACTACGCCGACCACTGCTTCAGCGGCCACGCCACCATGCACGCCGAGAACCTGTGGCCGGCGCGCGTCAGCAGCGTGGGGCAGATCCTGCAGCTGGTCACGCTCTGGAACCTGACTCTGCAGAAGCGCGGCTGCAAGGCGCTGGTGGCGGCCGGCGTGCACGGCGTCATGCAGGGGATGGTGCTGAGCTTCGGGGGGCTGCAGTTCACCGAGAACCACCTGCAGTTCCAGGCCGACCCCGACGTGCTCCACAACAGCTACTCCCTGCGGGGCATCCACTACAACAAGGACCAGATCAACCTGGCCGTGCTGCTGGACGGCGAGGGCAAGCCCTTCCTGCATGTGTCAGTGAAGCCCCAGGAGAAGCCGGTCAAGCTGTACGCCTGCGAGGCCGGCTGCATGAACGAGCCGGTGGAGCTGACATCCGAAGTCAAAGGGCACACCTTCCCCGTGATGGTGACCCAGCCCATCACCCCTCTGCTGTACATCTCCACTGACCTCACCCACCTGCAGGACCTGCGGCACACCTTGCACCTCAAGGCCATCCTGGCTCACGAGGATCACATGGCTAAACAGTACCCCGGGCTGCCCTTCCTGTTCTGGTTCAGCGTGGCTTCGCTCATCACCCTCTTCCACCTCTTTCTGTTCAAACTCATCTACAACGAGTACTGTGGACCAGGCGCTAAGCCGCTCTTCAGAAGCAAGGTATAGAAATGGTGTGGACCCTGTTCAGGGGTTGTTGCTTTATTTTATTTTTTTGTGGTGGCAAGTTTTTCTTTCCCCTTTACTCCTGCCTTCACTCCCACTTCCACCACTTACCTTTGCTCTGTCTGCTTTTTTTCCCCCCTCCGCTGACTCTAGTAACTTTTTGGAGAGCTTTTTTGGGAGTTAAATGGTTGCTGTGCAGAGCTTGCCTTTCCTGCCTTCTTCTGTACAAGCAAATAAGCAGAACATTTTAAGGATGCAGTGCTGGTTTTAAAATATGTTCCCCCCCACCTCTGTTTTTCTACTATTCAAGATCTCTTTCTTAAATTGTCAGCCTTTGAAAAGCCTCCTCCTCTGGGATATTGGATAATTTAGCGCAGCAGTGGAGGAGTATCTTCACTGTTAAACTGTGCCGTAGGTGGGGGTCTTTTTCGGGATTGTGTCTGTGAAGATAGAATAAGAATGGGAGATAAATGTGGTCACACTAAATTGAACATCGGAACAACAACAACAAAACACGTAGCCTTTGTAATATGACATCATCTAATGTCCATTGGATCAAATCTGAGTTCCTAAGAATGGGAATTGTATGTTTTATGCGCATACTTTATTTTATTTTTTATTTAGAGGCTTTATTAGTGCCATGCTTTAATACAGTTGATTTGGATTTGGACCACATGATTAAAGTGTTTTGGGCTGTAATTGGTGGCATTAATGGTGTGGGTCAAGTTTACTCTTCTTCTGATGCAGCTTTTTAATACATGGGATTCAGTGCTTTGGGGATTTTTGTTTTAATTTATTTTTTTTGTATTACTTTCAAATTTGAAACTTTGTGTAAAAAGTGCTTCCACTGCTGTCTTTCCATGATTCTCCTTTGACTCGGCTGCTTCTCCCTACTTGTCACTGATTTCTCACATCTTGCCGTGTTGGCACACCGATGTCCTGCACGGCCCCTCTCAGCGCTGTGTATTAAAGGAGTAGCTGATCTCGTGCACCTCTCTGGTTATTTAATCAGGCACTTGATGCATTTGCTAGTGTGTCCATGCACATTATTTCCCACATGGGAAGGACACAGAGCCCTGTAAACCGTTCTCACAACGGGCCTATCGGCAGTGCAATGGGCTAATATACGTCTGTTACACAATCATTTTATAAATATTTATACACTGGGTAATTGTTCGCTTCCCTGCTGCTTAGAGCGGACTTTTCTGAAGCTAAATGTATTAAAACAACTCTCGCTGCACATGCAAATATATTGCGTGATACAGCTGCTTCAATTACTCCTTTAACACCAAGTGCTTCTTATATAAATGCATCTGGGTGTGTGTGTGTGTGTGTGTGTAATATATATATTACACACACACACACACATCTTGTGAAGAAATATATATATGTGAGTATGTATGTATGTATGTGTGCGTGTGTATATATATATATATATATATATATATATATATATATATATATATATATATATATAATGGTGAAATAAAACAGGAATTCTGGCCCTGCATCGCTCTCTTCTCAAACCTTCAAATGTGCAGCCACTGATATTGTGCAGTTGTTCTAAATATCCATTCGGGGAGCTTTTCAGAAAACTGGATTATATTGGCTTTGAAACATTTCAGCTGATTTAAAAACGAATCGCCAATTGTCACTTTTCCTTTCTTTGTGGATTCATGGTGTGTGTTTGAGTTTTCCATTGATTTCGTTTAATTAAATCAACTAGAGAATTTAAGGGTGGTGTCTCATTAATTCTACAGCGACTGTGTATTTACAATGTGAAGTATATATCAAACCTTGGGTGCACTATACAGTCTT